>NC_084745.1:43821578-43979078 GCF_033978785.1 Entelurus aequoreus
AACCGCTGCTCTCTGATCTGCGCCATGCACCTCTAAACCTTCTACTTCCCTCAAGTAGTCAATTTTAGCATTAGCCGCCTCTATTTCTGTTTTTAACTCCAAAGCCTCTCTTTTTCCCTGCACATTAACTCCTGCTCCAAGATATAATGCTTTTCCTGCAACCTTGCTGCCCTGGCTGTCAAAGCAGCCTTTTCCGCCTCAGCTCTAATCCGCAATGATGAAGAGGAATTATTGGACGACCGTCCTGAACTGAAGGACTTGACTGATGCTCCCCTGCTTGACACTATGCCTGGGTGACCAGTTAGTTCATGCCTATATAGGCTGTCCACTTCCTCTAAATTGTCCTTAAAATGACCAGTTATTAAATCACTGTCTTTAAATATATCAATGTCGTCGGGTGGAGGAGCACAGGTGTGGGTTGAGGGGTTTTCAAGATCTGATATCCATCGGGACACCTCAGCTTCAAAGGCATCTATTAGAGCAATTTTAGGCGATACCATGTTTGGTCATCAGCCCTTCGCTCGTCTGGCTCTAAACCTTCAGAATATGATCTGTGCAGAGATTTAAACTCCATTAGGAACTCATTACACTTGCTCATATTTATTTTCACTTCTTTTAAAGCCTCTGCATCCACCATCAAATTGCGCACAATGTTCATTCGCCTTATGTGTGACATTTTGCCTATTCTGGCGGCGCGCACACGAGAAGCCTCCTGCGCAATCGTCGTCATTTCCCCTCCTTCGGCTGAATTATTAGTTGACATTTTCCTCTTTTAATCAACAAAAATCCTTCACTTGGTACATCAAAAAATGTTTACACTTCCAAGTGAATATAAAGGATTCCAAAAATAGTCTTTATCCTTTTTGGGAATTAAATGTCCGTTCACGGGCCGTCGGGCGCGCGCGCGCAAGCCCGTCACCAAATGTTTGTAATGCAACTTTTAAAAATCATTACGCGGTGATCGTGGTCCCAAAAACAGAATACTCGGGAAACAAAATAAATGGTAGCTTATATAAAGCTGAGGTCTACAGACAGGTGAGGTCAAAGACTGCCCGACTGCCAATCACGCGCCCAGCGCACTCCTGCCCCTTATAGGCCTGCGTGGGAACTTTTCACCACCTGCAAAGGGTGCACACTGACATACACACATCAATCACTCCAAAATATAAAATAAACATAGATTCAAGTATGGCTCTCTATTTGGCTCCTACAGTATATATATATATACATATGTATACACATACAGTATATACACATACATATGTATATACATATATATATATATATATATACATGTGTGTATATATATATACATATATTTATACATATGTATGTGTATATACTGTATGTGTATATATATATACATACACACATACATATGTATATACATATATACACACGTGTATATATGTATACACATATATATACATACATATATAACTACATATATATATATATACATACAGATATGGATACATATATAAATATATGTATATACATATGTATATATATCTGTGTATATATATATGTATATACATATGTATAAATGTAGATATGTGTATATATATGTATATGTATGTATGCATATCTGTATGTATATATATACAATGAGATCAAGATTTAAGAAATATAGATTCAAGAAAACAAAAACATCCCCAAGTTTTTATTGTCTGCTCTTCTTCTACATTTTGTACATCCTCATCTATACAACAATTCACATATTGACAAGTGAGATGTGATCAATGCAGAGATGCTGACTCAGCAACATGCTGTGTGCTGAGGCAGCAAAACTAACAAACCAAAAATTCCCAACAACCAAAATCTGACCAAAAAATGGTGTCTTTACTCCAAAGAGTCTTGATGTTTGATAAGAAATTAGATGGACTAATATAAAAAAAAAAAGACTCTTCTTGCAGATTTGATTTAAGAATGACAAAAATAAACATGTCGGTAAAAAGATTCACTGCCAAGCAAAAACCTGAAAACATCAAAGATACACGACTGCCTGATATGATAAATGAATCATCGCTCAATTAATTCCGACCTCCATCTTTGCTACGTGACTTTTTGTTGGCAGCCTCAGTCTGGGAGGCGTCAAAGGATGTTGACATAAGCGGGTGCTTCACTCCAGGATTTCGTTGGCCCTTTTTGTGATTTTTGCGTCATTAAAAAGATTACCGGTACATTTGCAGCAGCTTTTTCCAGAACTTGCGGCAAATGTTGCAGGGTTTTGGGGCTTGAATTAACTTAGAATTTGATGAATTGATTATCAATGTTTTTAAGTGTTCCTTGTAACCTCAAAATGATCAGGAAGTGAACAAAAACTTTGGAAAATAAAAACAGTGTTGATGCCGTTAAGAGCATTTGTGAATTGTTGAGCGCAGTCTGCGGTGCAGACTTTCGTTGGTAAACGAGATCATCATCACACTTCAACATCTCTAACATGTAAATACTGCCTCTTTGCTAGGTCAGCATTGCGGAAGAAAATCAGTTAATTGTCTTACCCTGGATAAGTAAAGGTTAAATAAATATATAAATACACGTCACCTGGAGACTAAATGTTGATATACTACATTACCTAGAAGGCTTAGTGCCGTAAACAGGAACAGGAAGTATTTATTGTGCCGTTTGAACAATTAATAATAGCGATATTGTGCTCAGAAACAAATCTGATTGGCTCAAATATTTGGAAAAATTGCAAAGCTTGGACAGCGGAGATTGGTTGAATTTGTGGAAGGACTTAATGAGTCGTTAGCGGGTTCAACTGTGTTTGCTTAGTGATTGAAACGAATCATTGTAACTTTGTGTTAATTTTTACAATATGCCAGGGGCTAAAAAAAAAAGGGCCACCCTTTGGACACCCCAGACGCAGAAATGAATAATCGACTAAAGCGCTTCGTCAGCAATAAAAATCTGCTCAGTTCTTTTGCTGCTTTGATAAGATATCAGGATTCAAGTGTATATCTTGTGGCTTTGGACTCCCAAGGGAAAAAAAAAGGTCGTCACAAGTGCTGCCAGTCGATGGCGACAAGCGTCTGATTGGCCTCCTGAGCGTGCCCGATGACCTCGGCGATGCCGTGCTGACGCCACAGACGCTCGATCTTCCTGTAGCGCTCCACGCAAAGATGCAGGGGATTCCCTCGCCTGCGGGAAGAGCCGCACAAAATCACGACGTGACCGCGAGGCACGGCGCGGGCGCTAACGCTAACGGCTACACACTCACTTGAGACCCTGGTCCGTCTCGCCATAGTCGTCCAGGTATGGGGGCGGGTAGAAGCAGCCCTTGGTCTTGCCTGCCACAAACAGAACCTGACTCTCTCGGACCCTGGGACAAACACACAATTTTGTTAAATGCATTTTAAATGTAAATCCTGTAAGAGTCACAAGACAGGATGTTTGCTATCAAGTCCAGCACAAACACACGGGAGGGAATAGCTAAACAGAACGCTGTGAAGCAACAACAAAAGGCCAAAATAGATGTCATTATGTACAAGCAACCAGCAGAGGGCGCTGTTCTGCCATAACTACAACTATATTGCAACAGTGTTTCAAAGTCAGTTTTAAAGGACATGTATGTATAACCAACGTTGTATCAGTCAGTTTTAAAGGACATGTATGTAAAATCAACGTTTTATCAAAGTCAGTTTTAAAGGACATGTATGTATAATCAACTTATCAATGTCAGTTTTAAAGGACATGTATGTATAATCAACTTATCAATGTCAGTTTTAAAGGACATGTATGTATAACCAACGTTGTATCAGTCAGTTTTAAAGGACATGTATGTAAAATCAACGTTTTATCAAAGTCAGTTTTAAAGGACATGTATGTATAATCAACTTATCAATGTCAGTTTTAAAGGACATGTATGTATAACCAACGTTGTATCAGTCAGTTTTAAAGGACATGTATGTAAAATCAACGTTTTATCAAAGTCAGTTTTAAAGGACATGTATGTATAATCAACTTATCAATGTCAGTTTTAAAGGACATGTATGTATAATCAACATATCAAAGTCAGTTTTAAAGGACATGTATGTATAACCAATGTTGTATCAGTCAGTTTTAAAGGCCTACTGAAATGATTTTTTTTAATTTAAACGGGAATAGCAGATCCATTCTATGTGTCATACTTGATCATTTCGCGATATTGCCATATTTTTGCTGAAAGGATTTAGTAGAGAAAATCGACGATAAAGTTCGCAACTTTTGCTCGCTGATAAAAAAAAGCCTTGCCTGTACCGGAAGTAGCGTGACGTCACAGGAGCTAGTATTCCTCACAATTCCCCATTGTTTACAATGGAGCGAGAGAGAGATTCGGACTGAGAAAGTGATGATTACCCCATTAATTTGAGCGAGGATGAAAGATTCGTAGATGAGGAACGTTACAGTGAATGACTTGAGAGGCAGTGATGGACGTATCTTTTTTCGCTCTGACCGTAACTTAGGTACAAGCTGGCTCATTGGATTCCACACTCTCCTTTTTCTATTGTAGATCACAGATTTGTATTTTAAACCACCTCGGATACTATATCCTCTTGAAAATGAGAGTCGAGAACGCGAAATGGACATTCAGTGTCTTTTATCTCCACGACAATACATCGGCGAAATGCTTTAGCTACGAGCTAACGTGATAGCATCTTGCTTTAACTGCATATAGAAACAAAAGAAATAAACCCCTGACTGGAAGGATAGATAGAAAATCAACAATACTATTAAACCGTGGACATGTAAATACACGGTTAATGCTTTCCAGGCTGGTGAAGGTTAACAATACCTGTGCTAACGACGCCATTGAAGCTAACTTAGCAACCGCACTGCACAGAGCTATGCTAAAAACATTAGCTCTCCACCTACGCCAGCCAGCCCTCATTTGCTCATCAACACCCGTGCTCACCTGCGTTCCAGCGATCGGCAGAAGGACGAAGGACTTCACCCGATGCGTTTGGCGGCCCGGAGACGTAGGAAGTCAAGGTGAAGTCGGCGGCTAGCGCGGCTAGCGCGGCTAGCGCTCCAACAAAGTCCTCCTGGTTGTGTTGCTGTAGTCCGCTGCTAATACACTGATCCCACCTACAACTGTCTTCTTTGCAGCCTTCATTGTTCATTAAAAAAATTGCAAAAGATGTCCAGAATACTGTGGAATTATGAAATGAAAACAGAGCTTTTTGTATAGGATTCTACGGGGTACCATAACTTCCGTTACTCTGACTTCGTCACGCGCATACGTCATCATACCGCGATGTTTCAGCCGGATATTTCCCGGGAATTTTAAAATGTCACTTTATAAGTTAACCCGGCTGTATTGGCATGTGTTGCAATGTTAAGATTTCATCATTGATATATAAACTATCAGACTGCGTGGTCGGTAGTAGTGGCTTTCAGTAGGCCTTTAAAGGACATGTATGTATAATCAACTTATCAAAGTCAGTTTTAAAGGACATGTATGTATAATCAACGTTGTATCAAAGTCAGTTTTAAAGGACATGTATGTATAATCAACGTTGTATCAAAGTCAGTTTTAAAGGACATATATGTATAATCAACGTTGTATCAAAGTCAGTTTTAAAGGACATGTATGTATAATCGATGTATCAAAGTCAGTTTTAAAGGACATGTATGTATAATCAACGTTGTATCAAAGTCAGTTTTAAAGGACATGTATGTATAATCACCGTTGTATCAGTCAGTTTTAAAGGACATGTATGTATAATCAATGTATCAAAGTCACTTTTAAAGGAAACGTATGTATAATCATTGTTGCATCAAAGTCAGTTTTAAAGGACATGTATGTATAATCAATGTAACAAAGTCAGTTTTAAAGGACATGTATGTATAATCAACGTTGTATCAAAGTCAGTTTTAAAGGACATGTATGTATAATCAACTTATCAAAGTCAGTTTTAAAGGACATGTATGTACAATCAACATTGTATCAAAGTCAGTTTTAGAGGACATGTATGTATAATCAACTTATCAAAGTCAGTTTTAAAGGACATGTATGTATAATCAACGTTGTATCAAAGTCAGTTTTAAAGGACATGTATGTATAATCAACGTTGTATCAGTCAGTTTTAAAGGACATGTATGTATAATCAATGTATCAAATTCAGTTTTAAAGGACATGTATGTATAATCAACGTTGTATCAGTCAGTTTTAAAGGACATGTATGTATAATCAACTTATCAAAGTCAGTTTTAAAGGACATGTATGTATAATCAACGTTGTATCAAAGTCAGCTTTATTTTAAAGGACATGTATGTATAATCAACGTTGTATCAGTCAGTTTTAAAAGACATGTATGTATAATCAACTTTTTAAAGTCAGTTTTAAAGGACATGTATGTATAATCAACTTATCAAAGTCAGTTTTAAAGGACATGTATGTACAATCAACGTATCAGTCAGTTTTAAAGGACATGTATGTATAATCAACGTTGTATCAGTCAGTTTTAAAGGACATGTATGTATAATCAATGTATCAAAGTCAGTTTTAAAGGACATGTATGTATAATCAACTTATCAAAGTCAGTTTTAAAGGACATGTATGTATAATCAACGTTGTATCAAAGTCAGTTTTAAAGGACATGTATGTATAATCAACGTTGTATCTAAGTCAGTTTTAAAAGACATGTATGTATAATCAACGTTGTATCAATGTCAGTTTTAAAGGACATGTATGTATAATCAACTTATCGAAGTCAGTTTTAAAGGACATGTATGTAAAATCAACATTTTATCAAAGTCAGTTTTAAAGGACATGTATGTATAATCAACGTTTTATCAAAGTCAGTTTTAAAGGACATGTATGTATAATCAACACAGTATCAAAGTCAGTTTTAAAGGACATGTATGTATAATCAACGTATCAAAGTCAGTTTTAAAGGACATGTATGTATAATCAACAGTGTATCCCATGAAACCTTATACGTCTAGTCTCTTACGTGAATGAGCTAAATAATATGATTTGATATTTTACGCTAATGTTTTAATAATTTCACACACAAGTCGCTCCTGAGTATAAGTCGCACCCCCGGCCAAACTATGAAAAAAACTGACTTATAGTCCGAAAAATATGGTATATAAGAATATAATACAACATAATATATCAGTATATATTGTATACTTTATATATAATATGTAAATATTACAAAAATGTTATATTTTATATTGCTACTATGGTACATTTTTAGTCTACTTTATACCTTTTGTTTTCGCCCTCTTTTTGATCCCTTATGTGCATTATCTTTTCCATCCTTTGTAACTGAGCTACTGTGTGGAACAATTTCCCTTGTGGATCAATAAAGTTTGTCTAAGTCCAAGTCTAAGTCTAAGTGTGTCCTTAATGATGAGCTGCGTGTGGTACCTTAGGAAGAGCCCGAGACCAGCGCCGCACGTGAAGGTGTGGGCGGTGCAGGCGCCGACGTCCTCGCCGTCCACCTCGGTCTGACAGCAGTAACTCTGAGAGCACAGCATGGAACCGCACACCAGACACAGAGTGGGAGCACGCGACTTGTCTCCTCCTGAGCGGGGGCACCTGCACAGGTGGGGCGACATAGAACAGGTCTTCAACAAGATGGTGGTGCATGTCTGGCAAACTTGAGCGTGTACTGACGTGAAGCTGGATGCCTGGTTAATAAGAACGCTGTAGTCTTCAGGCAGGTCGATCAATCTGTTGGATTCTCTGGGAAATTGGACCATGAACCCGCAGCCCTCCAGTGTCTGTCTGACGGCTGGGTGAGCACACCAACTGCAACACACAAGCAGGGTTTTAATGCAGACAGCACCTGGACCTCACTGGTGGTGATTAGAGTAGAAGGTTGGGAAAATTCAGTGGGTCCCCACAACATTAGTTACAGTAGGAAGGCGGTTCATATGGCCCCATTCGTTGCGGTTTACCTGACACATGAAGCATGACGAATGGGAGGGGTGCACTATCCACTTAAGTCGCCAGACAGGAGAGTGTTGAATATCTTAAAACACAGGTGTCAAACTCAAGTCCCGGGGGCCAAATCTGGCCCGCCACATTACTTTATGTGGTCCACGAAAGCCTGGAAATAGTATGCGTTAATAAAATGCTTAGTCTTTTCTTACTAAATATATTTGTTCTTTCCCTTTTGACATTAAAAATCATGTACTGCTTGCAATTGTATATTTTAAAAAAATCAATATTATCAAAATCTAAATATTATATCATGTATTCCAAAAATATTTTTTGTTAAAATAAAGATAAATACTGTACTTAAATATCTGCTTGACTTATGATTTCAAAACAAATTATCAATCAAATTGTAGACTGTAAAATTGACAATAGATTTTATGGTTAAATTCCGCCGACTGAGTTTTTTACAGTAAAATCAACTTTGGTAATGTTTTTCCCATATACAGTAAGACACTAAAACATTTTAAAAAAGCAACAAAAAAAACTGGCAGCTCTGTTGCTTGAATTTTACTGCTAAAAAAAGTGGTTTTGTTTTTCCATTCCATTTATTCAATTTCGCCCGAATGCAGCTGAGATAGGCTCCAGCACCCCCCGCGACCCCAAAAAAGGGACAAGCGGTAGAAGATGGATGGTTGGATTGATGTAAGAAACCCACTGCTTTTACTGTAAAATTCTGGTGACTGAGCTTCCAGTTTTTAAAGTAAAATGTAAATATTTTTTTTGCATCTTATCTAATTGTTAATATATTATATATATATATATAAACATATATATTGTATATTTTACTCATTGTTAAAAGCGGCCCTCTGAGGGTAACTATAACTGTGACGTGGCCCTCGCAGTTATAGGGAGTTTACCACCCCTGTCTTAAAACGTGTTTTGTGGCAATTCCAACTTTGACCACAGAGTCAGTTTATGTAGAGTGGCGCTTTCCATCATTTTCAGCAGCCTGCATTGCAAAAATTATTAGACCCCACCCACCCTCCTTTCCGCAAGCTCCACCCAAGACTGGGGCCTTATGAATCCCTTACCTACTTCATCATCAGGGTTTCTCCAGGTTTCTACAAGTCAAATTTAAGACTTTAAGACCATATTGAAAATAATTTAAGACCATTTCACATTCATACAAACAAAAAAGTACAAAGACATTAAGGAACATCAGAGGGTCAAAATGAATTGTAAGTATATGAATTAATTCACTGCTCTTTCACATTAGAAAACAAAATGGTTAAACTACACCAGCTAATTTAAAAGATCTAACATCATAACAGCAGTTTTTCAGATTTGCCATATTAGTGTTTTCATGTAACAACAAGCAGAACATCAGCAATGGTATAGAAAAGAAAGAGACTGTTAGCATCTTTGCTAAAGCTAAATGGTTAACTTTTGCAGTGTTTTTGCGGCTGTCAGAATTGACCAAACAGATAAAAACATTGACAGTACAGTATCTAAAAACAGAGTGCAGACAGAGCGATTGTCCAAAAAGAAAGAAGGTGATTATGGCTTGTAAGCCTCAAACTGAATTTGGATGTGAATTCAAAATTTCAATGTTATCCCTAACATTGAAATGTGCTCAGCACATTTTGTATCTGGTATGTTTGAATGTGTTTATACTTTTTTTTGTGACTTTTTTGAAAACATATTGCTGACAAACAAGGACTATTTTTTATTTGTATTCGATTCTAAATAATGTAAATAATGTAAATAATTCATTGTATATACTCTGATGATTATCTTGTGTGATGACTGTATTATGAAAATAGTATATATCTGTATCATGAATCAATTTAAGTGGACCCTGACTTAAACAAGTTGAAAAACGTATTCGGGTGTTAACATTTAGTGTTCAATTGTATGGAATATGTACTTCACTGTGCAATCTAATAATAAAAGTTTCAATCAATCAATCAATCAATGAATTTGAGCATGACAAGATGACATTCGCAAATCTTCCTTTCTTTCCTAACCCCACCATAAACTGAGTGTAAACACTAAACAGACAACCTCAGTTGCTGTTCAAACTTGGAGAAAATATTAGACATGAGAAGCTGACCTGAAAATATTGGAATACATAATAGAAATAATATAAAATAATTATGTTTTTTAGGGTTTTACTGCTGTGAGTACACTACTAACACAGAGAAATGCGCACGTGCTTACTGTAAGTAGTAGTATGATTTCACTAGTAAACATCTTATATTGATCTCCTTCTGCAATAGGCGCCACTTCACCCACATAACACTTCTTTGGGGGGTTAAGTTGATCCTTGTATAGTATAGCATAGCATTTTTTGACACAGACTTATCCCAGATTTTTTACTTTTACATTATCATTCTATTCACTTTCACTGCAATGTTTACAAATGCTTCCCTCCGCAATGGTTCCACATCTAAACACACTAATACCTTTTCAATCTACCGGCTATAGGCATGCATTAAATTGATGGTTTCGGTGCCATAAATCGCTGAACTTGCACTTACACATCTTATGCAAGTAATTTGGTTTAGTTTTCTCCGCTGCTATGCTAAGCTGTAACAACACACCTACAGGACACTCACTAGCTGATGGTGCAGGATTAATTTGGATTAATTATTTTAGTTCCGTTATAATCTTCAAAAATTTAATTATTTAAAAGACTGACGTTTATGCAAATTCTTAATAAAATTAATATAAATAGATTCTTAAGACCTTTTGAAATCGTATTTAAGACCTTTTATGAGATTTTTTGAGAATTTTAGACATTAAAATTGATGGATTTAAGACCTTTTAAGACCCGGCGGATAGCCTGATCATGGAATGTATATTCTATCATCCATGTTTGTTGTCTCTCATGAAGTCTGTAGTGAGTAGTAATCAGTGATGTTGTCAAAGGAAAAATTAAACGTTGTGATGCGTTTTTTAAATTAACGCGCCGCTGTATGCTTAAAATGAGCAAAATAGGTGACTATTACATGTTATCATAAATGTTACTACATTACATATATACTTGCAGCGTATATACACTGCATTGTAAGAGGAATTTTGATCACATTTATTTACTAGTGAGAATGCATGAAAAAAATAAAAACATACAGTATGTGTGCTTGTCTTAAATAAGGATTGTGAACGATGGGCAACATTTAAATCCCCTTTAAATTGATTCAGAATTGTTTTAAATAACAATCCCTAATCGGATCTGAATTGATTTATTTAAAGTTAGTTAAAACATATATAGTTGAAAAAACAGAAACAATGTGTTTGTTATCCACATAGCCTACAGCGGATGTGAATGATGCAATTTCCTGCGTGTAAACCATGTGACTTGTGGAATATTCCACATTTTCCAGAGGGGTGTGAATTTTAACTAAATGAATGGTTTAAAAACAAAACTTAAAAGTATAGTTGGGATCAGCAGTAACACAGATGTAAAATATATCAACATTTCTGAAGGATTTAAATGATTTGATTTCACTGTAGAGTTAGATTTTAGGAAGTGGGTACATGCAACAAATGCTATTTTCCCAGTGTTATTTGAGTTCATCTTTTAAATTGTATTGATTAAAAGTGCAATCAGTTAATTTTATTGTGCATTATACATTTTGTTTTGTAGGGATGCAAATAGCACTGATATGGTGGAATGTCAATAAGATGCCCTTGTTCGCACTCTGCAGGGAGCGCAGGTTTGCACTTGACCAACATTTTGGCCAGAATGTGCTTTGTAATCTGATTATTTCTAGTTTGTCTGGACCTACAATGCACTGTTTTTTTAGCGCATTTGATAACACTAATTACATGTCATGAAAATCAAAGCCTTTGCATTTTCTGTATGCAGTCTTTGTAGAGAAACGTCTGTACAGTCCTGCTTGAGAGGCTGATGCAGATATGAAGTGTTACCTGTGTATGAGTGGTTCCAGCACGGCTTGTTGGCTCTGGTAGATCTGAAGCAGGTTGGAGGGCAGATTGAGGTAGCTACACACGGCCTCCCATTGGCCAGGTCCTGCACCTGCACAATAATATAAGGGTTCTGGTTTATTTGGAACATGCATACAAGGTTACATTGTTGTACACAGCATGTATTCACAGTCTTACAATTTAACATGTCTGAAGAGGGCAAAAGAGGAAGAAGCAAATCTTATTTATTCCGACCTCTTCTCAGTTGTACAGCATTTATTAATGCATTCATTTGTTCACTTCCCACGTTTGGATTTATACCACTGACGTTTTGTTTGTTTTATTTTTTAGTGTATATATCCCAAACTGTTGCATGTTCGTACATTGAGTTTGTTGCTTAATCCCTTCCATAATTTCATATTTAATAATATCATAATGTGAGTGTGAATGTTGTCTGTCTATCAGTGTTGGCCCTGCGATGAGGTGGCGACTTGTCCAGGGTGTACCCCGCCTTCCGCCCGAATGCAGCTGAGATAGGCTCCAGCACCCCCCGCCGCCCCAAAAGGGACAAGCAGTAGAAAATGGATTGAAGGATACTAATATGCTAAAGCAAGCAAGTCGACTATGACGTCGACTTAGGCTCACTTTTTAGTACAGTAATAGGGTAGTGAACACGATTGACTGTGACTTGATGAGTTGGTCAATAGATGGGTTGTCAATATAAGACGGACTGACTTAAAGGGGTCACGTTATGATTTTTTTCTCCATTTAAAAGTGAAGTTCATTATATTTATATAGCGCTTTTCTCTAGTAACTCAAAGCACTTTACATAGTGAAAGCCATTATCTAAGTTACATTTGAACAAGTGTGGGTGGCACTGGGAACAGGTGGGTAAAGTATCTTGCTCAAGGACACAACGGGAGTGACCGGTATGGCGGAAGCGGGGATCGAACCTGGAAGCCTCAAGTTGCTGGCACGACCGATCTACCAACCGAACCTTTTCCTTCTCATCAGAATGCGCCGTTTTGTGGACAGTCCTTTTTACACGACTCCACTTTGGTCAGCTATGTTGTAGTTTTGAGCGCTTCAACGTGGTGTCTGCTGACAGATATAAGTTCGAACTATACGCTACTTTGTATGAGAAATGGCAACAGCGGAGGATGCATGTGCATGTACGAGCCAGTCTGCCCCACAACAAGAGGATAGGGAAAAAGAAGGAGCTTATTGACTACAGTGTCGGACTACAATGGCGGCCTCGAGCAAAGCTCTTCTGGTAAACCTCTACCAGTTATGGATCATCTGCTGACGTCACCAATAGGAAAAACATCACAAATTGTGCAAATTCCGATTGGCTCGTTTGGAGGAAGAATGAAGGAAGGCGAGATGTTTTAAAAATATCTCTCCATGGTTTGAGTTTACATTTTCGGGACTTATGCAAATCCCAAACACACAAAAACAGGTACTGATACTAAAAAGTTGGTTTTGCATAATAAGCGGGTTCCAATACATTATGTTACTATTGTAACTACTTACCTTGTAGGTCAGCTGGTGGCGCTGTAGAGTTCAGGTAATGAAAAAAAAGAGCGGCAGATCTGAGGAACGGGAAGACGCCAGCCTTAACACAATGCCATAGTTGCCAAGAAGCCACGTCAGGTAAAATGCTAAAAACAAACACACAATGAGAGTAATGGTTAGAGTTGTCGACACAATAATATTTCAGGGGTTATTTGGACTGACCCGTCCAGGTGTTTCCTCAGTGTGTTGTAGAGTTGACAGGCAAGCTCCTCCTCCTCAGATCCCCCACCTTCCTGTTCCATGCAAACCTCCTCTACTCCGGCAGCAAGAGAAAATATAACAGGTAAGAATGTGAACCGACAGTTTTTTGCTTTTGTAAACCGTAAACGATACTTGTGATTTGAGTGAGCTACCCGTGGTCGAGGTGAGCAGGACCTGAACCATGTGAGCAACAGTGATAAGGTGAAGGAGATGGATATGAGCAGAGTCGATCCCATTACGTCCTGATTGGTCCAGACTGTGAACAGAGGTGTATGATAGCACGGTGTAAACCTGTAAAAAGTAAACAAGACTCATGAGTTATGTGATAGAAGAAAAGTAGATTCAGATGCCCTTTTCCCCCATGGGTGTGTCCACTTTTTGGAACCCGAAAAAACACATTTACTGTCCCCTCAAAATACAGCAAACACACAGGAATTAATGTCAAGACCACTATTTTGTCAATATTTAGTATAGCTACAGTTATCATTTGCATCTGGAATTCTCTTACACCTGGCTCCTCCACCATCTTTTTAAGGATGCCCCCAAGTCACTCAATAGGGTTTAGGTCTGGAGACACGTTTGGCAACGTCGTCATCTGTACCCTCAGTGGTCGTCTTAGAGGAGTTCGATTTTGGACACTTTTTACGTATGTCTAATTTGTGCTTAGTTGTTGCGTAGCTGCTAGCTCCTGGTATCCGATAGCCTACTACGTTTACCATTTGTAAATTACTCAACTGAAATAGAAGAAAAGAGCAACCCTGTGTGCTTATTGGAGGACATTTTGATGTTAACTGGCTGCCCACTTTGCACAAGAAAACACGCTGTCACACTGCTTGTATTGGAGCTTATATCGGACATTTTACGTGCAAACCCATATAATCCGATACTTGTTTTTTTTGTTTATATCGGACATAGGCCCTATATAAATTTTGGATCGGGCCACCACTAAATTTAATACACATGCTCCTGATTAAACCTTGTAACAGTCATATGACACCTGTGAGGGAAAATCACACATTGGCCCCAGTTTGGACATTTTCACTTTTGTTGCGAGTGGTTTATATGACCTCGGGGCCCAACTTTTCTACTACAGAGGGGCCCGGGTCCCACTCAATTATAAACACTGAAGTAGTACTCTTACTCTTGACTGTGATCATATAATTATACTGTATCCTACTAACTTACTTACAGTTTAACAGGAAAAACCTTGTCAAGTGATATATATATCATTTATATATATATCATGACGAGTGATATATATATCACTCGTCTTGAGAACTGTGTGGGCATTAAGGGCTGGTTCCGGTCGTACTTAACCGACAGGAGTTTTTGTGTAAAAATAGACAGTTTTATGTCTTCCACAGCTCCTTTACCACATGGGGTTCCCCAGGGCTCAATCCTTGCCCCAATCTTATTTGCGCTTTACCTTCTCCCCCTTGGTTCTATTTTTAGGAAGTACGATATTGCATTTCATTTATATATTATGCCGATGATTGCCAGATTTATTTTCCCATGGCACAAAATAACACGGTGTAACGTCTTATTGACTGCCTGCACGACATCAAAGCCTGGCTTTCAGCTAACTTCCTGAGCCTAAATGAAGATAAAACAGAAGTTATGTTGTTCGGTCCAAGTCGCTCCCCCTCCCCCAACGTTGACCTCGGCACTCTGACCCCATATCTCAGCGACTGTGTCACAAACCTGGGGGTAAAGTTCGACACAGATTTTAAATTCGAAAAACAAATCAGCAGCGTCGTACAAAAAAGCTTTTATCAATTACGCCAAATAGCGAAAGTGAAACCGCTTCCATCAGGACATGATCTCGAGAAATTAATCCACGCCTTTATCTCGACTCGTTTAGACTACTGCAATGCCCTGTATGTAGGCATTAGCCAGGCCTCCCTCGCCCGCCTGCAGCTCGTGCAGAACTCTGCTGCTAACACAGACCCGCAGATGTGAGCACATCACCCCTATATTAGCGTCTCTTCACTGGCTCCCTGTGCGTTACAGAATCAATTTTAAACACCTTTTATTTGTTTTTAAATGTCTAAACAACCTCGCGCCAACATATCTCTCCGACCTCCTTCAGCCTTACTGCCCCACCCGATCCCTAAGATCAGCCGATCAGCTGCTACTGACGGTCCCGGACACAAGGCTGAAGCTTAGAGGTGACAGAGCTTTCGCTGCTGCTGCTCCCAAGCTCTGGAATGACCTACCTCTGAGTGTTAGACAAGCCTCCTCTCTTCCTGTTTTTAAATCTCTCTTAAAAACATACTTTTATTCCATGGCTTTTAACACTGAATGATATCCATCCTGCAATGGCGCCCCATAATACACCTGCTGTGAGCCTGTTTTTATGTTTTTATATTTTATTTATTTATTTTTTATCGTGGTCTGTTTGTGTTGTGTTGTGTTTGCTCGGTTCTCGTATTATTTTTAACCTGCCCATTGTACAGCACTTTGGCTACCCCTGTGGTAAATTGTAAATGTGCTTTATAAATAAAGTTGATTTGATTTGTTTTGATATAAAACCATGTGTTAATCACAAAGATTATAATGAAGACTTAGGTTAGGCTGATTACAAAAATACATTAATAATATACTGCAAAGAGAGGACTCATAAAAACTGATTAAAAATAAATGTACATACAATTACACAGTGCTAAAATTTATTCTAAATAACTTAATAATACATGATGTTTCTTAAATTAATTGTCAATAAAGTTTAAGTGCAAATGAAAATACAGCTACACCACTTTAGTTCTAATTTTTGTGCTTAAGAAACTTTTCAATGACTTGAGTTCCAGACTTCTTCTGTTTATTTGACATTTTCATTACTGCAGGTGAGAAACAGTTATTTTTTGGTGACCCTCTAGGAGGTGCTGACGGCCCAACAATGGGCCCCCAACCCTATGGTTAAGACATTTTGGCTATGTGTTGACTTATTTTGAGAGAATGGTAAATGTTAAACTGGACACTGACTACTTTACATTACATTACAGTGTCATTTATTTTGTGTTGTCCAATGAAAAGATACAATCAAATACTTGCAGAAAAGTAAGTGGTGTTGAATGTTGCAGAATGTCTTAACAAGACGAAAGCCTATGAAATTATCATGATTGACTAAGAGCTGGTAGTAGTACTATACTATGTGGTAAAAGCCTCAGGCTTTCAGGCATGCAAGACCACTAATAGTGAGAAAGGGGTTAATTGTTTTTTTGATTTGTTTTTTAAAAATGATAAAAATGTATATACGTTGGATTTATGGTGGATGTAAAGTGGGTCCAATTTACCAGAATGTGGAACATGTCAATGTCCAGGATGCTTGGAGTGTTTTCTACTTGTTGGCAAGGAACCAGAGCTGGAGAAGAGACAGAAACAGACAGATAAAAAAAGATTATTCTCTGTTTGTAATTGGCTGGTTATTTCATTTATATTTCATAAAATTAAAGCCCTTGATATTGTGATGTTTATTTGCAGCGTTTCCCCTACCGTTATATTAGGGGCGGTCTGCCACCCCCAGAAAGGTCAAGTTAATTGACTTGTATTTGCAATGCAGCACCAGTAATAAGGATATAATTCATATGGAACACATCTATACATGACGTTATTTTAATAAACAAACTATGCTGTGTGTGTGTGTTTGTTTAGCACCATCCCTCAAAGTTGTACCCAGAGGGAGAATACTGATTTATAATGCGTTTTTGATAAGAACCAGCCAGATGTGAGTACCTGCAAACAATCTGATGAAGTGCGTGTGGAGTGTTTGCAGTGAAGCTGATGTCCAGCAAGCTGAACTGAACCTGGTGATGGAGCTCAAGCAGTCGTCCTGTAACACACACCAGATTATAGAAGTTACCCTATAAGATTGACAGATAGCGGTGTCAAGACAACAGACAGTGTACATTGTATCGACTAATTTGCTGTTTTACGCGACATGGGGTCTCTGAAAGGTTGTAACAAAAACATTCTATCTTAACATTCTATCCCAGTCAGTGTTGGTCATCTTACTTTATAAAAATAATTAGTTACAGTTACAAATTCATTCTCCCAAAAAGTAATTGAGTTAGTACCTCATTGTAAGAGTAATTAGTTTCTCAGCCAAGTAACTGAGACGTTATTTTATACGCTATTATGTTCTATAACAAACTTTAACGTCAGAGATGTTAATATGAACTGATTGAAGAATAAAAATACCATATACAATATTTTAGATCCTTTGGCATTTATCTGAACTCAATAGTGTGCCATATGATATGCATAGAAATAAAAATTAAAAAAAGTAAAATAACTATTTGGTAAAGTAACAACATAAAAAATTTAAAGTAGAAAACCAAATATGGTATTCAAAAATGTAAACTTAGGCAAAAAGACACAAAATAATATTTGGCGTTTAAGTCGTGCAGTTCTCTGTACATGTATACCAAAATACAGCCTGAAAGAACTCGAGATAAAACTGTTACCAAGTTTTGGGCAGATAAATGACATGCCTTCAAGTAAAACGTTTAAAAACGTTCTTGAATGACATTCTGATAATAAAATTGCATTTGTGTAGAAATATTGGGGTCTTTTTTTTTTTTTAAGCTAATTTAAACAATGCAAGGGAGAAATCACCTGTGAATAATCATGATTAATCCAAATTACATGTGATGAATCTGATTTTAAAAAGTGGTTGCTTGGGGTAGCAGCAGCAGCAAGTGTCATGTTGGCATGTGATGATGTGAGGTGCGATTCGAGCAGACGTGGATGAACGCTTTTTTCCGGGACATATTGCATAACGATTCTTGCTTTTAACTTAAATGAGCAGAAAGTAGTGCTGGTACTTAGTTTTAGAACGCTACCTTTAAATTTCCCTGACTCCGACTTGTCGCAATTATCGTGGGTCTAATTATGTGTCAGTCAGCGCATGATCCACCCACTCAGCCAACCATTATCAGGGTATTTACAATGGCGTCATCACACTGCCCCATTTTTTGCATGCAGCTAATGTGTGGCCGAAACCTGACACTTCGCGCTTCATTCAACCAAGCTTTAGTAACGTGCCACTTCACATCCTCTGTAACGGCAACAGCGTTGCAACGATGGGAACAGTAATGAATTTGATTACTCGTTAACGCCGTTATTACCAAAACTGATCCCAGTAGGCATGCTCCATTGTTGCATGCACCGTAATAGTCAAAAGTCTAGTCACAACTGTGCAACAGCATCAATAACCACACTGACAGCGTGGTAATGAATATTACTTTTGACTTTTACATGTACTAAATCAGTGGTCCCCAACCACCGGTCCGGGGACCGATACCGGTCCGTGACACATTAGCTACCGGGATGCAGACAAACAAAAATGTATTTATAAACTACTGCGTTTTCTCCACCAAACTTTCGCCTGTCCCACTAAACACACCAATAAGCTTGTTAATAGATGTATATTACAACTCCTTTAATGTGCATTGTGCATGGGACAATGCATATTAATGGACATATAAAATGTTAATTACCCTTTGGCTGCAATCTGCAGCCAAAGGGTAATTTTTCAGGCAAATTTTTTTTACTGTTTTTATCTGCCACACGTAGAAAGCCGGTCCATGAAAATAATGCATACATTAAACCGGTCCCTGGTGGAAAAAAGGTTGGGGAACCCTGTACTAAATTACCTAAAATTAGAACAGAACTGTGACTTTTTGTAGACGTCAATTGTAGAAGTGTGCATCTGTCCAATATTATACAAAATAATAGGTATCTAGATAGTGATTGGAGAATAATGAGTCAGAAACAATACATTTTAAAATGTAAACTGCTCGATACGATAGAATTTGATCCGATTCGATCCATTGCAACATGATGCTTTCTGGCACAGTTTGTTGTTTAAAGTCAACTTTAATTTATATTATATTGATCCGAGGTCAGTTCTATTGTTGTGTAACTGTCGATCTTCAAATACATACACTTTTAAAAAGCCTATCCAACAAGTACTTGTAGTGGTTTTGACATGACATTGACATACCGTGTCATCGTGTTTATTACTGTAACACATCACACTTGAAGCACAACAAAACAGACTTAAATCTTCACTACTGAAACATAGTGATTTCCTCCTTTACTTATTATACGGCTCTGTTACACATTTATTTTAAGCTGGTCGGTCGAGTGTGTGGTGGATGTACAGTATAAAATTAAAAGCCAAAAAACCTAATTTGGGCTCTAGACCTGGGAGAAAAAAAGGTTCCGTTTTTTTTTATGTTGCCATGTATTATGTCACAATGAGTGTGTGGCACACTTACTGGCTATATATATATATACACTACCGTTCAAAAGTTTGGGGTCACATTGAAATGTCCTTATTTTTTAAGGAAAAGCACTGTACTTTTCAATGAAGATAACTTTAAACTAGTCTTAACTTTAAAGAAATACACTCTATACATTGCTAATGTGGTAAATGACAATTCTAGCTGCAAATGTCTGGTTTTTGGTGCAATATCTACATAGTGTATAGAGGCCCATTTCCAGCAACTATCACTCCAGTGTTCTAATGGTACAATGTGTTTGCTCATTGGCTCAGAAGGCTAAGTGATGATTAGAAAACCCTTGTGCAATCATGTTCACACATCTGAAAACAGTTTAGCTCGTTACAGAAGCTACAAAACTGACCTTCCTTTGATCAGATTGAGTTTCTGGAGCATCACATTTGTGGGGTCAATTAAACGCTCAAAATGGCCAGAAAAAGAGAACTGTCATCTGAAACTCGACAGTCTATTCTTGTTCTTAGAAATTAAGGCTATTCCACAAAATTGTTTGGGCGACCCCAAACTTTTGAACGGTAGTGTGTGTGTGTGTATATATATATATATATATATATATATATATATATATATATATATATATATATATATATATATATATATATATATATATATATGTGATATATATGTATATTGTACTGGTGATTCATAATGGCGCCATCTGCTGAATTAAAAAAGTCACTACATTTGACCTGTAAATAAAATAAAATATTTTTTTAAACAAGCTCTTCAAAAAGGAATACGAAGCGTGCAACTCTGGCAAATGAGCCAAATAGTTAACCGGAAAAGAAAAAAAAAATCTTATTATCTTATGAACCCACACTTTGAAACGTTTTATTAGTTCCATTTACATCATTGTAAGGCGACGTCATTGAGTACATTTAAAAGTCGAAAGTAAAGGCAACGAAAACCGCGGCACTTCTCCGACTTTTTTCTGTAATAGTGGTAACTGGTGAGCCGAAAAGAAGCCCCTTCTGATAAACACAGTTTAACGCTTCACAGCCAAATGACACAGCAGCTGTATCAGTGACACATTTTTTTTTCTTAAATTGACACACACATTAAGGTACCAGGGAATACGGTATCACTCCTTTTGTTTCATCATTCATTGTTGCTTCACTACAGTGTAAATACAGCCAGTGAGTGTGCCACACACTCAGCTGCACTTGGGCGGGAGGCAGGGTACACCATTAACAAGTCAAATAGGTCAAAAATTTGAGCAGCTGTTCAGACGTGGTATTGGAGATCTATTATGCAGGGCTCTAGCAAATCTCAGCGTCCATTTAAAGATGGTCCCTTAGGCTACACTGAGTGTAATAATTGAGAGGGATAACATTACCTGTCTGCAGGGTAAACCTCCGAATAAAGGCTTCTCCTCATCCATTAGGAGGCGCTCTGTAAAAGTCAATGACAGATTGTTTATGACAGGTGAATGTAAATGATTTCTGGTGTACAGCGCTTCCGGAAAGTATTCACATCGTTTCACTTTTTCCACATTTTGTTATGCCTTGTTAGGCCTTCTTCCAAAATGGAATAAATTAATTTTTGGAGTCAAAATTCTACAGACAATACTCCATAATGACAACGTGAAAAGTTTATTTTTCTAAATTTTTGCAAATGTATTAAAAATGCTCGATACTTTGTTGATGCACCTTTGGCAGCAATTACAGCCTCAAGTATTTTTGAATACGATGCCACAAGCTTGGCACACCAATCTTTGGGCAGTTTCACCCAATCCTCTTTGCAGCACCTCTAAAGCTCCATCAGATCGGATGGGAAGCGTTGGTTTTCATCCAGGATGTCTCTGTACATTGTTGCATTCATCTTAGTCCAGTCAGGGAGGTGACCAAGAACCCAATGGTCACTTTGTCAGAGCTACAACATTCCTCTGTGGAGAGAGGAGAACCTTCCAGAAGGACAACCATCTCTTCAGCAATCCACCAACCAGGTCTGTATTGTATAACGGCCGGAGGGAAGCCATTTTTTTTCGTTAAAAGTTTGCCAACATGCACCTGAAAGACTCTCAGACCATGAGAAACTAAATTCTCTGGTCTGATGAGACAAAGATTGAACTCTTTGGCGTGAATGCCAAGCATCATGTTTGGAGGAAATCAGGCGCCGCTCATCACCAGGCCAATACCATACCTACAGTGATCATGCTGTGGGGATGTTTTGAGCGGCAGGAACTAGGAGATTAGTCAGGATAGAGGAAAAGATTAATGCAGCAATGTACAGAGACAACCTGGGTGAAAACCAACGCTTCCAATCCAACCTGATGGAGCTTGAGAGGTGCTGCAAAAAGGAATGGGCAAAGAGGAATGGGCAAAACGGACCAAATATAGGTGTGCCAAGCATGTGACATCGTATTTATAAAGACTGCCAAAGATTCATCAACAAAGTATTGAACAAATGCTGTGAATTCTTATGTACATGTGATTTTTTTGTTTTTTATTTTTAATACATTTTCTTTACAATATGATACATTTATTCATAATACATTTTGCTTTTCACATTGTCTTTATGGAGTATTGTGTGTAGAATTTTGAGGACAAAAATGTATATATTCCAATTTGGAATAAGGCTATAACATAACCAAATGTGGAAAAAGTGAAGCACTGTAAATACTTTCCAAATACACTGTAAGTGGGTGTGGGTGTGTATGTGTACCTATTGCCTGGATGGTATAGGCACAGGTGGACCAACTCAGCACGGGCACCCTGTGGTCCTGCTCATTGGGATTCACCTTTAGTCCCACCTTGTAGGTTGACATGCTGAACGTGGTTATCATCTCAATAATACTGCTGGAAAAAGGGTTTCTAAGAAAAAATAATATAAGTCATCATTGACGACAGTCCTGTAACCTTCGATGAGATGTTTTTCTCTATATACCGTATTTTTCGGACTAAAAGTCGCTCCGGAGTATACGTCGCACCAGCCGAAAATGCACAATAAAGAAGGAAAAAAACATATATAAGTCGCACTGGAGTATAAGTCGCATTTTTGGGGGAAATTTATTTGATAAAATCCAACACCAAGAATAGACATTTGAAAGGCAATTTAATATAAATAAAGAATAGTGAACAACAGGCTGAATAAGTGTACGTTATATGACGCATAAATAACCAACTGAGAACGTGCCTGGTATGTTAACGCAACACATCATGGTAAGAGTCCTTCAAATAACTATAACATATAGAACATGCTATACGTTTACCAAACAATCTGTCACTCCCGATCGCTAAATCCGATGAAATCTTCCTCCCCCCGGTGTCGACTCTGGTATGCGCCGTTTCCTTTCTTTCTGCTGCTCGATTGCCGTTCTCTGCTGCATATTTCATTACGTCCAGCTTGTAATCTGCAGTATATGATTTCCTTTTTGGTGCCATTTTAGTTCAGCCCTTCTCAGTTTTTATAAGTTACCGCCAATGTTGATGTGATCCATTTTAATAGCTACGGCAGTAGCATATAGCAGTTAGCATCCTATGACCCACAATGCACTTCTGCCATGACCCTCCCCCACCGAATTCTTATTGGTTGACGTGTGAGCGACGATTGCTGACGTGTGTGTGACGATGGCTGCCATTTGCTTCGTCTCTTACGCGAATGAGATAAATAATATTATTTGATATTTTACGGTAATGTGTTAATAATTTCACACACAAATTGCTCCGGAGTATATGTCGCACCCACGGCCAAACTATGAAAAAAATTGCGATTTATAATCCGAAAAATACGGTAGTGACAATCTCAAAAGATAATCAATGCTGACTCACAGTGGAGTAAAATCAAGTCTGAATCCTTCAGGGATAGGAGGCTCCATGTCATCTGCTGCACAGACATCAGAAGTAGCATTAAAACACTCACAACACGAACACAATAGAGCAGTTTTTCATGTGTCTGAATGACTGCTGACTGACCACTTGGCGGTTTTCTATAGGAGTGGTGCAGCGCTGCAATCTGCTGACTAGTTGTCTTCAGCCACATGTCCAGACTTGGGTGATCAACACTAAAAGACAAATAAGCCATTGAAAAATGCATTAATTACAAATCTAAGAAAATAGAAATTAAATTAGATGTCAATGTACATTTTTTTGTGCAGCCAATATCTTAAGTCACAACATTAACCAGACTACAAAATAATACAATACACGGGAGATGCGTGTGATTGTACCTGCGGTCAGGTGTTTGTGCATGCGGCAGCAGAGGGATAACAGTGTTGCTAAGACACTCGCACAGTGGACACAGGAACTCTCCATTCTCCACGTCGTAGCTGGTGTGACTTCGCAAACGCTGCTGCCGCCTCTGCTCCTTGAGCTGCACTGCTTCAAAGTACCTGAATATAAAGTTGGCGTTGATGCAATGACTAGAATGTGGAACACCACCACATCTAGTGGACAAGAACATTTAACACACCCTAGTGGTAATCATTACACATTACAGTATAGTGACTGCTTCTAATCATGTGACTCTCACCTCTGCCAGCAGGTGGCATGCATGATGTGTCCACAACTAGCAGTATGGATACCTACTGACAGGTCTGGATGCATGAACAAAGGGTCATGTCGCTCTGAAACACAATATCCATACAATCACCAATCAGAAATCCTAAAAAATGATCACTCTTTCGTCTGTTTCAGGGAAAGGGTGAATGAAGCGCACCTGCGTTGGGTATAGAGCAGCAGCGTCTTTTGGACAAAACGGTTGATTTCTGAACAAACGCTGCCAAAACCATGGCCCTGCCATGACATTTGACCTCCTGTTCCTCCTGACACAGTATACAGGTCACCAGGTCACGCCGCTCGGCTCCTCTGCCCACTCTTGTGGGACCGACGCAGACCTCAGATGAACAGGACGGCTCCGAACTGGAAGTGCTGGAATGGCAAGAGACAAGGAGCTTATATAGGCCATCCAAACCAAAACTTCCCTAGAAAATAAAATGCATGGATGCACAATAAAATCAGATGTAATAATATTTCATCAAGCAAAGTGTCCTGTACATTAATCTGATTGCATACTTGATAAATAACAAGGCTGTCTTCAAATAAGGATTTTCATAATCAAATTTAGTGTGTGAATATGAATGTTGTCTGTCTGTGTTGGCCCTGCGATGAAGTGGTGACTTGTCCAGGGTGCAGCTGGGATAGGCTCCAGCACCCTCCAAGACGCCGAGAGCGGTAGAAAATGGATGGATGGAAATCAGATTTTTTTTAGTCAACGATCAGTCGAATCTATAGCATCTTTTTTTACTTAAATAAACACATACTGACTGGTCACTAGGTGTCAGTAATGTCACATAGATGTATATCTAGTTGCTACAGTGAGCGGCTTGTCCCCTACAGTAATAAGTTGTCCAACTAATCAACTTCGAGGTTTGTAATCAAATCAGACTCTTAATTCCCTTGTGTTGCCTGTCCTTGCTCCCTAAAATTTTACTTTACATGTTACATTTCTCTTTTTCATTTAAACCCTTTAGAAAACTTTTTTTTTAACGTATTTATGTTACTCCCTATCCAAAATCAACTTTGAAGTATAACAATTTAGTGAAAATTCATACTTTAGTGGTAGTCATGTCCTAATCAGCATTTCTGGCCTCCAAACTCAATTACATTTTTGGCCTAAGATTTGATCTGAGTTTGAGTCCCGATCTGATACTTTGACAATAGATAATGACAATGAAAATGTTTTAGCAAGCAGCTAAAATAAACACAGTGAGCCTTTTTTACAAAACTGATTTCATTAAATTTAGAATTTGTAGATCAGATGATGTATCTAATTTGTGGTATTAAATGTTACATACCCCTGGAGCAAAAAAAAGTGGATAGTGCACAATAACTAAACAAAAGCCAAAACTACTATAAGGCCATGTCCACACGAACACCGATGCTTTGTAAACACACACACCCTCAAGTCAGCTATAGCTGCTTTTCCAGGCTTCTGATTGGACAAAATGTGCATGACAGCTGGCGTATACGTTTGTGTGTAGACAAGGACTGTTTTGAAACTACACTTGTGTTGATGGAGACCGTTTTAACCCTGGATATTAATTTTCTAAACTATCTGTATTCGTGTGGACATGGCTTAAGTATCCGTGTTCATATGTACATGGCCTTACTCGCTGAGTTTGTAAACAATAACAAAAACAACAAAACAGCATGCATCCTTTTTGAAGGAATCTTTCAAGTCAGGACAGTCCTTAGCCATGTAAACACTGGGAATCAGCTGCAGTAAAAATTGGTGAGGCTTGTCATCTCATCAGCTTATACCCCATGATCAGGAAATCTGTATTTAGTGGTGTTCATGGGTTTTAGTCCTTAGTCTTAGTCCTGTTACCCCAACATATTCCCCACTATGTGAAAATAAGTGTTGTTAAATTATTCATTTTCAAATATTTTCTGTTAAATCACAGTAATGTGCTTAGTGTCAACATGCTATTGTCATGTGGCTATATTTGCTAATGTCATGTGGCTATATTTCATAGAAGTGGAAATCTTTGGGCACCTCACGATTCGAATACAATTACGATTCAGGAGCTACAATTCAATTAAATATCAATAATTTATGCATTTTTAATTTATGTATATTGTTGCAGTTTTTCATTTCTTTTCGTTTCACTGAATAAGCATTCATCATGTGCAGCTTTTGCTGGTCGGATCTCTCTGTAAGGTGGCTCGCTGCAGTCAACCAAATTTTAGAACTGTCTGCATTACTTTATTTACAATAAATAAATAATCGATTATTGACATTTCCTAATCAATTTTTACAATCGCCCATGTCCAAATTGCAATGCATTTCCCCCACCTCTAATATTTAATGTATTTGCTAATTCTATACAAAAAAATTCACTGCGGTTACTTTTAAAGCGGTTACTCAACTGGGTCATCTTTGGTTTAGGAACCTTGGACAACAACTAATATAATCATAATTAAAGATGGTAGTTCAATACAGTCGTCCCTCTCCACACTTATGTTTCCGGGTAAAAGGTGCACAGTGCTAACAACTCAACAGCTAGTCTTGGCGCTATCTTCACTGCAACAATTGAATTGACCAATTTTTGGCAGAACAACTTTATGATGCACTTCATCTTCAACTCGTTTTTCATCAATGCAACATGTGCACATTAGTGAGACTTTGCATGAGGGATGTCAAATGACAAAACTCGAGACGTACATGATTTGATGTGACTTAATGCTGTCAGTTCACAGGTATCAGAAACTGTCAGGCCAATGCAAAGTGGAGATGAACTCACTTGATGCACGCTGTCTTCGATATAATTAGCGCCACATCACTTTAAAGACTGTTTGCCGTGAGCAATGTGGAATGACAATGCTAACAACACGACTAATGGTAGTATCGGAGCCTGTCAAGTTGACCAACTTTGTGCAGAACAATTTATGCCTGTGGTTTCAGCACATCAAATCCTAGTTCGCATTTAGAGAAATTAAACTTGATGTGATGAAGTGTTTCCATGTAGTGGTTGTGTTGTAGTGACCGCGTGACGACCGCACTGACGCCTGGAGGATCCTCCAGACTACCAGTGAGTACTGTAATCTACAGTGGAACACACTACTATTATTGGGTAAAATGAGTGTAAAGGTGACTATATGGGTGTTTATTCATGTTGTCATGTTTAAAGGGTTCTAATTATGTTTGACAAATTATTTAGATGGTTGTAAACAGTCTTTTTTAATGCTCCGACAATGAAAATCGATTTATTAATAATAATTCTACCTCGTGGAAATGTGTTCTTGGGTTTGGAGCCAGTGTATGTGCACTTTAGTAAGACGGTTGTAAATGTTGTTGGTTGGTTGTTTTAATAAAGTGATTGTTAATCGACCACGTCCTCGTCATCCTTTCGACATCCGACGAAAAGCTACAATATCTTATATCAACACAAAAACACCACAGTCTGGGAGATTCGTGAGTTCAGTTGGGGTGTCAATAGAAAAGGGATATATCCGGTAGACTTCGGAAGAATGTGAAAGAGTTGGCAAAGTGCTCCAGTACAGCAGACCTATACAATGACCCATCCTCTATATGACTGATTGTTTAAAAAAAAAAAAAAAAGTCCTTTTGCCATCCCTCCGACACGAACGCCTTGACCAGTCCTGCTTCTCAATGCATATGGTTGGGACTACACATACACTCTCGACTGAGTACTAAAAAAAGAAGAAAAAAAGTTTTTACCTGTGCTCCAAATCAGCAGATGTTGACACCTCAAGTTCTGCTAGAGTTTGCTGAAAAAGTTCTTTGTTCTCGTTGATGAAATGCTTCTGCATCTCAGACATCTGAGCCATTATCTTTTCCCTCCGCAGTCGAGCCATTTCTGCCTTCCTCTTCCTCTCTGCTTTGTCTTTGTCTCGTATCATCTGCAGGAGGACACCAAATCCACTTAATAACTAATTTCACAAAATTTCAGCATGAAAGTAAGGACGAGGTTTGTAAGTTTCACCTCCTCCTGCCCATGTCCATGGGTGACAGTAACTGAAGAGGTGGAGGATGTACGTTCTCTAATCGTTTTGATGTTTGCCACCATCTGCAAACAAAAAAAATTCCATATTGATATTTGGAATACAAAATAAACCACATAACAACCTTGGCAGACACTTCAAATTTACTCCAAAGTTCAAGTCAAATAAAATTGACAAACTGTAGCTGCAGAAAAGGAACTATTCAGCAAACACCTCCATCTGTCCATCTTTTCTATATAGCCACAAAACACTAAATCACATAAACCATTATCCTTTATTGGATTGTGTAGATTATATATATATATATATATATATATATATATATATATATATATATATATATATATATATATATATATATATATATATATATATATATATATATATATATATATATAGTATATATATATATATATATATATACATATATATATACATATATACATATATATATATATATATATATATATATATATATATATATATATATATATATACATATATATATATATATATATATACATATATATATATATATACATATATATATATATATATATATATATATATATATATATATATATATATATATATATATATATATATGTATATATATATATATATACATATATATATATACATATATATATATATATATATATATATATATATATATATATTAATGTGGTATAAAGTTAAAAGTTAAAGTACCAATGATTGTCACACACACACTAGGTGTGGTGAGATTATCCTCTGCATTTGACCCATCACCCTCACCCCCTGGGAGGTGAGGGGAAGAGTGAGCAGCAGCGGTGGGCGCGCCTGGGAATCATTTTGGTGATTTAACCCCCAATTCCAACCCTTGATGCTGAGTGCCAAGCAGGGAGGTAATGGGTCCCATTTTTATAGTCTTTGGTATGACTCGGCCGGGGTTTGAACTCACGACCTACCGATCACTCTAACCACTAGGCCACTGATATGTAATATATGCACATATACAGGCATATGCATTTACATAAATGCAATATATGTAAATGCATTATATAAATATGTATATACATACACATACATATGTGTATATACATACTGTTCTGTCTTGTTTGTTGAATGTTTTAAGAATATATGTAAGACCAGTGTTTAAGTTCACTTTGGAATTGAACAGACAGCGGGAGGCAGCATTGCCCAAGTCAGCAGTGCTTTCAGGTCTAGTTTAAGCTAGTTCAGTGACGATTGCAAATTCTCATGCCAAACAAAATATCATCGGTATGTATCGTTAAGTAGCATGTTAATATTTGATTGTGGTGTATTATTTGTTGGCTGTGAATTTGGGACGTTTTTTGGCCAAAAGTCAGTCATGCAAATTTTTGTAATTTCATACTGTGAAGTGAATGTTAGCATATTAAACTAGTTTGCTGTAGAGTGCTTAAAATACATATTTTGTGGTGTTTCTTTATCCATGTAAGTTCATTTCACCGCGTAATGCATTTGTTATTGTAATATGCTTGTGTGTGTCATTGGCTGTGTGTGTGCATGTCTTTAATGTAAGCCTCCTTTCTGCTTGTATGTTTTCAGTTTTACCCTTTTGACGGTCAATAAACCTGTGGACAAGAAGAAGTTTTTCACAGTGTTTGATCAAGAAAAGGTGTTAGGGTAAAGCCAAGATATTCCTACATATCGAGGGCGACACACACAAAATTGTGTGTGTGTGTGTATATATATATACCGTATTTTTCGGACTATAAGTCGCAGTTTTTTTCATAGTTTGGCCGGGGGTGCGACTTATACTCAGGAGCGACTTACAGTATGTGTGAAATTATTAACACATTACCGTAAAATATCAAATAATATTATTTAGCTCATTCACGTAAGAGACTAGACGTATAAGATTTCATGGGATTTAGCGATTAGGAGTGACAGATTGTTTGGTAAACGTATAACATGTTCTATATGTTATAGTTATTGAATGACTCTTACCATAATGTGTTACGTTAACATACCAAGCAGGTTCTCAGTTGGTTATTTATGCGTCATATAACGTACACTAATTCAGCCTGTTGTTCACTATTCTTTATTTCAAATGTCTATTCTTAGTGTTGGGTTTTATCAAATAAATTTCCCCCAAAAATGCGATTTATACTCCAGTGCGACTTATATACGTTTTTTCCCTTCTTTATCATGCATTTTCAGTCGGTGCGACTTATACTCCGGAGCGACTTATACTCAGAAAAATACGGTACTTCAATAAAGTACAATCGAACTCAGCTTCGCTCCTGCTGCCTTTTTTAAACAGCGTCCATGCATGCTAGTGTATGTTTTAAGATAGCGCCCAAAAATACGCTGCGCCTTATTTATGCGTTAAATACAGAAATAGCACCCGTAACTGACATGGCGCCTTTTAATACGGTGCGCCCTATAGTCGCGAAAATACGGTATAGTGGCTTCGATAACGGGAACCGGTTCTCAAAAAGGGATTAGAATCCATGGAATCTGTTCTTTTCTTATCGAACAATCGGGAGAACCGGTTTCGAACATCATCCCTGGTTAAATCACCAAAAATTATTCCCGGGCGCTGCTGCCCACTGCTCTCCTCACCTCCCAGGGGGTGATCAAGGGTGATGGGTTAAATGCAAAGAATAATTTCAGCACCCCTAGTGTGTGTGTGACAATCATTGGTACTTTAACTTTTAACTTCATAACACATTAATATATCGTAGCACTAAAGCGCAGAAGAACGCATCATCAAATGAATGCTATCAGCCCTATTGTAGTATTAATTAATGACAGCAGCAACTTGTACAAAATAATCATTACGACTTAAAATAAGTATGGAAATCTTCCGCAAAGCCAGGGAAATTGCAGTAAAACAGCAGAATATAAAGTAAGGAAAGAGCAAGCAGGCAAGCGAGGGCCTGGAAAGGGGGGAGGAGAATTGCACACAAGCCCAGCACAGTACAAATGGCCGAGTTTGAGTACATCCTCTGTCAGCACACTGTACCTTTAGGATCCAGGTGATCATGTCTTTGTGGACCTCCAGATGAGGAGCATTCTGAAGACTCTCCAGCAAAGCCAGGACACTTCCTGAAGTATTTGGAGCTTCACCTGGACCTAAAAGAAGGTACACAAAGAAGTTGTTGGATTGAGTTATGATGCTGTTCAAATAGAAAACATGTTGTACTGACGTGTAATTTTAGAAGTGTAATTGAAGGTGATGTCCTCCTCGCTATTGTTTTCCAGCTGTTGCTGCTCCTCCAACAGAGCCATGCCTACTAGATGGAGCACCTACATTATGTTAACAAATGTACAAAGACACATTTCAGCACATCTGGTTTCTTGGTTGGATTTTAGCCTAAAGTCTTCCACCAAGATTTTAAAACATTTTCTGCATTTATAAATGTTTTATCTTAAAGTGTCTCTCACTCTCTGCAGCATGGACTCTGACCAGCCTCCGCCCCTCGGTTCCATCGCCCACTGCAACACAGCACCCTCCACACCCAAAAGCACATCACACTGCAGCAAGTTCACCAGGCTAGCAAACAGGGGACATAGAGGGGGAGGAACTGGTGGGGGAAGGGCTGAGGAACAAACAAACACAATCTTTAGAAGAAAGAAAACAACATCCCCAGAAAAAATGTGAAAAAAGTGGACATGTTTAAACGTCTTTGAAATTGTATATACTATTAGTACTGTAGTATATCAATGTGTCATCTTATTACTGTTGATATAATCCACATTCTATTCAGGGTATAACGACACATTGTATTTAAAAACAGATTTTTTGGGGGGGTACAGAACTTTCAGTTCTATACAGGAGCGTACAGACTTCCCACATTGTATACTTTTTGTCCCTTGTCTATTCGGTAAACTAATACTGTGCAGCCCGTGGCTAATCCGCAGCTAGCGATAGAGCCAGCCCTGTCCTGAACACCTCTTTGTGAATTTACCCTGTTTGTATATGTTTTAACCTGTTTATCTTATGTAGTACATTGAGCACTATTGGGATGTTGTAAGGTGCTGTAGTATATTAGGAGTGAAGCGATTTGAGTAAATTGAATAACTCGATTCCAAAAATGACATTCGTTATGTCTTTCATAGTGATTGTGAATGGTAGGCAAAATTAAAAGAAAAGTGCAGTTCCACTTTAAGCTAATGGCATTCGCGCCAACCTTCATCCTGTATAATTGTGATGCTTTTTTCATTTTACTCAAAACTGTTGTGATTCCTACATGTATGATCTCTTCATTTGTGTGTTGGTGTATTTTTCTTTGTGTGCTTAGTTGTACAGCGATTACTGTGGAGAATATCAACAAAACACCTCAAGTTATTTTTACAATCTCTAATTCAAAGGATTGCTCAAATATTTGGCAAACTAAATTCCAACATTCAGGCAGTGCAGAATATAGTGGAGCCTGTTTTACGTTAAAAACAAGCAGCAACAATTGAGAAATAGAGCAAAATGGTACACGAACATATAAGTTCATACTAATAACAAATAACACAGATTTGTTTTTAACATCTGTTTAGCCTTTTTAAAGAAAATATGTGCAGATTAAATTAATCATGATGTCATATGTATATCATATCGACCACGCCCCAACCGCCACATGTATATTGGCAATCTGGGGGAAACCCTGATCTGTGCTTCTTATTTAGCAACTTTGCCACTGCATTTAACAATTAAAGAGGTGCGTGTGTCTTGCGTTGTCTAATACAAGCGGTCCCCAAATAGGAAGTATTAGCGGTGATTATTCAGTAATCTAATACATGCGGTCACAAAAGAAAAACCAAGTATTAGCCGAAATTAGCCTCCACAAGCCCAGGGAGTGTGCAACTGTGTATTGCATGCACAAAACCTCCATTAGCGTGAAACCTTGCTTGGAGCAATCTTACAGACACTCTTTAATCATTTGCAACACTTTGCCTTCTTGTACATAAAGGACCATTGGTTTATGGTTTATGTACCTAAACCCCTATTATTTACCATCACAAACAGCTGATGTTTTGCTTCTTTATCAATCATGTCACTCCAATATTCACCTGTATCATCGCCGGTCTGTCTCCTCAGCTTTCTCTGAGCCTCCTCTGCCTGCACATACGTCGTCAAAACAATGTAGTGTGTGTATGTATTGGTGACGTACATTTTAGTACCTTAGATTGGTCGGCTCTGCTGTAGTGATAAAAGTACAGGTTGAAGTGCTTGCTCCACTCAGGACGCAGCTCGTAAAGACCACGACCAGTTACACCTGGCTTCCTGTATATTAAGGTGGATTTAAAACACTCATTATCATCATCATCAAAATTCCCTGGTAACTCTAATAGTATTTAAGCTCTCAAGGTCCTCCAGCATATTTATACTGTTTATGTTTCGACATCGCTCTCAGCCCCTGAGCGTGTTTATTTAACAGTAGAATGAAATGAGTTTTCAGTCATTCCCAATTTTTGCCTCGTGATGCGGAGAGCGGGGCGCCAACTTTACACACGCACACGTACACGTACGCACACCATACTTGCCAACCCTCCCGTTTTTAGCGGGAGAATCCCGGTATTCAGCGCCTCTCCCGACAACCTCCCTTCTCCCGACAAAGTCCCGGTATTCAGCCGGAGCTGGAGGCCACGCCCCCTCCAGCTCAATGCCGACCTGAGTGGGGACAGCCGTTCTCACGTCCGCTTTCCCAGCAGCTTGCCTGCCCAATGACGTCATAACATCTACGGCTTTTAGAGAGTAGAGTGCACAACAAGCAGAGAGAGTTCTTGGTTTCTTATGTGGGTTTATTGTTAGGCAGTTTCATTAACGTCCTCCCAGCGCGGTAACAACTCACAACAACAGCAGTCACGTTTAGTCTACTGTAAAGCAGTTCGTCTGCCATAAACAGCAATGTTGTGACACTCTTAAACAGGACAATACTGCCACCTACCGGATAGCCTGCAGAATACTGAAATTCAAGTATGTCTTTTATTTATATGTATAATAAAATTAAAATAAAATATATATATAGCTAGAATTCACTGAAAGTCAAGTATTTCATACATATATATATATATGTATATATATTATATATATACATGTGAAATACTTGATTTGGTGAATTCTAGCTGTAAATATACTCTCCTCTTAACCACGCCCCAACCACGCCCCCCGCCCCAAACACGCCCCCCCCCCCCCCCCCCCCCGACATTGTGATTGCTGCCAATTTAGCCACCATTTAGTTGACAACATGTGTAAATCAGCTCAATAACCATGAAATGTACATTGAAGTCAATACAGCACAGCATTCTCTAATATGACCCCCCCAAAAAATGCAACCAACACAAAAAGTCAACACACATGATCACATAATAAAACAACTTGCTCAATGAACGTACGGATATTATAAAATAAAATTTCCAAGCACCATACAAAAATTCAAAATTACACCCATTTAAATCCATTACAATGCATAATGGGAAAAATGCAAAACACTTACTCGACACCTATCCATGTTTGGTGCATTTTAGCTGCTTGATATTTCTGATTGATTACAAAACTTAAGACGTCATCGCTGAAGTAAACAAGGTAGGAGAACTTTCACGTACTCTTAATATCCAATTATATTAATGATATATCCTATATATTATTATAATATGTACACATATATACGTATAGGCTATATATATTGTTACTTTATATGCAGTTGGCTTTCAGCCCCTAGCCAAATTTTTTTAGCCCAATGCCGCCCACAAGTCAAAAAGTTTGGACACCCCTGTTCTAAAGTGTGGCACATTGAGACAAGAATATGTAGATTGACAGTCTAAAAGTCTTCCTTCACTAGTTATTTTCTCAGTTTTAGATATAAAATATAAAAAACGCAAATCGAATCACTATCGCAATTTCGGAGACAAAGACAATTTTTTTCTCAAAATTGTGCAGCCCTACCACTGACAATGAAAATAAAAAATATTGTTTTTCATGAGCTCTATGTTGTATGTCTGGGTGGGGGTCCTGCTTTTAAATAATTTGAGACATGTACCCTTTTCATAGATCACATTTTGTATTTTGTAAAACATACACATTTTGCACAATGAGATGGGTGCAAAATGGGCACAACTTTTTTTGTAAAATATATAATTACAGAGCTTTTATTACCATTTATAATATTATCCATAAAATACAATTCTTAAATTCATGACACTGGAATAACATGTACATGTAGTTCCCATTCATTTTGCCAAATTAAGAGGAAGCATACAGCATTTACCTCTTTTAACCGCTATAATCTAACCTGCAAAACAGCAACATGCAAACAAAACACGCTGTTAATGACACTGATTGGCTGTGTGTGCATCGCAGTGTGATGTTGGAGTTGCCCGACTGTTTTTGTGGCCCTGAACGCATCACTGTCTGAGCAGAGTGTGTTCGTTTTTGGCGCAAATGGAAGACGACCCACAGTAATCAGTTTTGTTGATCCAGGCACCTCCTCCCCCCCCTTAAAACGCCTTGGCAGATGCTGTCATTGTTTTATCTCTTGTGATTACATGTTGTCTCCTATCACTAACAAAGTTGCATTCCAAAATGGTACAGAATAAATTATGTGTTTATTTTGTTTGGAGTTTAGGTTGGATTTTGTGCAAAAAAAAAACACTCACTTGAACGAAGCAACACAGTCTATGACACGCTCTAGTCCAGTCTCCTTGTTCCCCTGAGAGGAAACAAACAAAACAGTCAGCAGTCTGCAGAGTGCGAACCCGCAGAAAAATGTAAGTATGTACGGTAAGTTAAAAAACTATGTGGATATAGGTATGCCAACTCGGAATGTTGCACAAACGCCACCTTTCCACCATGCAGTACAATTTAGCTCGCTTTTGGTATAGTCTGGAATAGGGTAACGATCGGAGTCAATGGGGGGGAAATTGTTACATTATGGACATTGAATCACTGTATTATAAAATATTATTTTTTTGTTGAAGAGGTTCATTTAGCCTACTAATGTGTCTTTATAAACGGTTGATTTATATAGGCTAGTAAGGTAAAGTTTTGTACCTGACAAGTTTTGGCTATCTTGCTTCTGCAGCCTTCCTCAGAGGTGTCACTAATAGAACGAAACTTGTCAGGTACAAAACTTTACCTTACTAGCCTATATAAATCAACCATTTATAAATATAAAATATTATTTCTACTCGGAATCTAAATATTCTGAATAAAGCTTTTGATTAGCTAATGAAAATTAATTAAGATACTCTATCCTAACTAAAACTATTTGTAAATTAACTGACTCATATTAGCAGTACTATACTGCAGTAAGCAGCTATTATGGTTTTAATAATTTTTAATTACTTGACAGCCTTAAACAGCATTAACAAAATGTTGTATTGCTGGGTCGCAATCACGTGACCTAGAGGCACTTCCGGGTTTCAGGCAATGGTCTAGAGTCCCAATAGACTACTGTTTATTTATCAGTGTAGATTTTGGCATATTTTGAAAGGTTTAAAGGCAAATATATAATCAATTGTGACAAAAAATATTTAAAATGGGATGGAGCGAATTTATGAAAGATTTAAACCATTCATTATCACCAAGCTGTAACTGCTCGCTATGACCTCAGTTCATTTGACACTCACAGATTTAGAGAACAAAAGATTGGAGACATATCATGTCTCTACATCTGGAGGGTTCCACAAATTAGCCATTAATCGGTAAAAGACAATGTTGGATTTATTCGTGCATCGGTAAGTAACGTATTTGATTGACATAACGAGTGCCATGCTGCTGTGATCGTGATGGTAATGAGAAAAATGTTCAGTTTTTGCAGTTGATTTCCTGCTACAAATATTAGTCGGCAGATGTTATTATGGTGTGAAGTTCATATTTTGTCTCAAAATTCAGCTATCGATGTCCCTGTTGTTTAGCAACGCTTGCTAGAGATATCAAGATTGAGTATGCTGCTATATATGCCGAGTTTATTAATACTATTGCTGGGATGTTACGGACGTCATGTCCGGCTCATGTCCCCCTCATTAAATATGCATTGTTTTCAAGCTCTCTCTTTTCTCAATGGGTACAAGGCGCCATTTAGCCTTTCTGGAAGAAAAAATGCCCTATACTTTTGTTGTTTTCAGTTGTACGACTCGTTTAAATAGCAAAAATGTTAAACATTTCTTCAGAGTTCCTCGAGAGGTAATCAAAAAGGGCGGAAGAGTGCAAAAATTTACGAAATGACGAGGAGGAAAGCATGCAGCTTACACTCTAGTCCAAGGGAGCAGAGTCCAAGGATGTAAGTTTGCAGTGATGACTTTGTTTAAGGTTTGTTTGATATACTTTAAATGGTTAGTATTTCCCTTTTAAGTATTATCTTGATATTACGTATATTTCCTAAACACGTTTGCTACGAGTGTTTCATAAAGCACCAACTCAGCGAGTCTAAATAAAAGAAAGCAAATGCGAGCAAAACCTAAAAGAGTTCAGCTTTTACCAAAGACAACAATCATAAATGATGCTTTCAGCACATACACAATGTTGACATGTATAGTTATACAGTATGTTGCTAAAGACAGGGAAAAATACGTTACTTGTAAATGGCACGTGCAACAGCAACAAACATCAGTAGACGCAAAGTTAAATCATGAAATGCTACCTTACCCGAGCAGAAACGATGCATATTTATCCAGGAGAGTCTTGATACCAAGTTCTTTAACCCAGCCACACACAAAAAAGTTGTAGACCTCCATGTTTTTCCAAGTTTTATTCTGTTTTGTCATGTAGAATAATGTCTGGAGCACAATAGTTCGACATGTCTGGGAACGTGACCTACATAATCCTTGCCATCACTTGACCAACCTTTTTTTTGATAAAGGATAGGGATATATTCCATTGCATAGTTAGATTTTTTTGCTCGTATCTGCTTTTTGCACGATGGTTTAAGCCTCTTTTGTACTCAGATAGTTCGCACGCTGCTTGCTGTACAACAACCATCTTGGCTTGGTTGACCACTATTAGCTTTCACGTCCGGGAAGAAGTCTCGTGATGGAGTACAAGCACTTTAAGGATATTTTATTGACGCTAGCAAATATCACCAAAGATGCTATAATCTGGTCATCTGTGTGGAAGCACTTGGCTTTCCTGCACAACAACAACTAAGCTTTTAGTTTCTCTTATGAAAATCAATGAAAATACGGTGAATTGGACCAACAATTACTACATTTATTACCAGGACTTAAAATGAAGTTAGTTTATTTGCACAACCAGGTCTTTGTAGTTATATTTAGGCATAGAAACCACAAAAGAACACAAATCGAATGTGATCTCTTGTATTTTCTTTACCTTTAGTTTTGCTCTCAAACACTAATATAGCAGAGAATAAACTCGGTTGCATCACAGAAAGTTTCTCAAACAATTAAAATTTTCAAACAAACATTTTACAAAGTGATCGCCGAAGACAAGCATTGTCCGAATGTATTCCACAAAAAGATAAGTGATAATTTTAAGAGCCATTTTCTTCGACGCACTTTTGTTTTTTCCCGGATTTTATTACCTTTGTGAACCACTTCTTCCGGGATTCTATGAAAGCTCTTTCATATTTTATCTAGGAACACTCAAGAGCATAACAGCAATACAGCATTTTTTGCTCAAACTCTACACTCACTTGTTTTAATGCTACGCTCAGGCTGGTTGACCATCATGTGAATTAAGCCGCGAAGAAGAAAAATGAATGTGACGTCATATGCAACCCAGCAATTGCACAAACGAACAGCAGTGTTAGTTTAATATTTCGAATGACAAGCAGGTACAGCTTAATAAATAAAATAAAAAAATATTATTAACATAAATAAATAAATCTTCACGCAGGTCTTTGACTGCCAATGTGCTCTTCAGAAATCTATTTAATACAGGACCCATTCCAGAATACAGTCATTCAGTCCCCTCCAGTATTTGGAGGGATTGGGTACTTCACACAAATTCAACCAATCCACACAAGTTATGCATGGCTTTGTGATTTTGTCTAATGCTCGCAACTTCACCCACACATTTGTTGTTGGCCAAAAGTGGTAAGATAAACATCAGTCATTATAAAGGTGAGAGTCTTACGTTCTCTGGCAGAGCTTTCACCAGCTCACTATGAGCCATAGGTCTGATTGACAACTGGTGGATGATTTCCCTTCTGACCTCGTTAAATGGCTCCACAAGTCCGACGCCTGCCACATAACGTTCACCTGACCAATGAAAATGCAAACATGGAACGTCAATGATGTAGCACGTTTACAAACAGTTAACAAATTAAAAGAAAAAGTCTACAATGATGTATCAGTCTGTGGGAAATACTTTAAAAAAACGCACCAATCAAGATGATTATTAAGTGTAGCATCTCCTCGATCAGGGTATTGTTCTGCTGGACCAGATCCTGAACAAAACAACAACAAATGGTAAGGTAATCAGTAGAGACTCGGGCTGTGAATCTTTGGGCACCACACAATTTGATTCGATTGTTGGGGGTAACGATTCAATTAACAATAGATTCAAAACAATTCTGCATTCAAAATCAATACTTTTTGGGTGCCACTTCTATGATGAACTACATTCTTCCACAAAATAGATCAACAGCTCTGATAAATTTTTATATTACTTAAAACAAAACTGTTTTTGTTTAATTAAATTCTACCCAAACATTTGATGAAGACAAATACAAATATGGCGACAAGAGAAGTATCTGTACAGCAGTTATGGGCATCTAAATGAACAATATGATTTTCCAACAATAGATTTTAAATTTTTAATGAAACGATTAAGAATCATTACAAATAAGAAACGCAATTTATTCGAAAAGCATTTTTTAAAATATATATATACTGTATAAGAGACCGTCAAGAGTATCGTACAACCTTATTGGTTTCCCTGCAGGCGTATCTCTTTCTGCAGTCTGCAGAGCTGAAAATGTGGAAAAGTTCAAAACGACTAAGCACAATCATCAGGAAGTGGTTTGGGTCCATCATGGAGGCTCCAGCCTGTGGAAATAGATAAAGACACAAAGAAGCCAAACTACATAATTTTGTGTGACAGTAGACTCAGTACACTTAAAAAAACAAACAAGATTAAATATCGCAAATCAAGATCAAACATTTTTTTTTTTAAGGAATGAAATAGGCACTACTCATTCTATGCTGGCTAATTGTTTAAAATATTTGAGGCAGATTTCAGTATAAATTACTTGAAATAAACAGAATGGTTAAGGATAAAAGTGTATTTTACATTGAATAGTACGACAGACGCAGTGCACTGTCATTACCTGGATGATGCACTGAAAACAACTCCCTAATTACCTAAACTAATTTTTAGTCCTAAGAGGCACGACAAACTTGTACAGACAGTTTTATCCAAACTGTCAAAGGAGAACTAAAGTTGTATTCACACTCCGAGTTCCTCCAGAATGAGACAGCTTCTAAACCTATGTAAAGCCGCACCACCCTACAGAGGAAACTAATTTCGACCACTTGTACCCGCGATCTTCTTCTTTTGGTTACTACCCAAAGCTCATGACCACAGGTGAGAATAGGAATGTAGATCGACCAGTATATTGATAACCTTCCGCCTCTTCACCACAACAGACCGATGCAAAGTTGGCATCATTGCAGACGCCACACAGATCTACATGTCAACTTCATGATCCATTCTTCCCTCACTCGTAAACAAAACCCGAAGGTACCTAAACTCCTCCAGTTGGGGCAGGATCTCATCCCCGACCAGTAGATGGCAGTCCATACTTTTCAAGGCAAGAACTATGGACTCTGACTTGAAGGTGCTCATTGTCATCCCAGTCGCTTCATAGTTAGGTGCAAAGTGATCCAGTGAGAGCTGAAGATCACGGCCCGATAAAACCATCAGGATCACATTGCACGTAAGACACAGAAGTAATTTTGCAAACTAACCTAGAACTAATGTCCATAAAAGTTATGAATAGAATCGGTGACAAACGGGCAGCCTCCCTGGAAACGAGTCAGATTTAAAGCTAGCAATGTGGACTCAGCTTTGACACCAGTCATGCAGGGAGTGGAGAGCCAAAATCAGGCCGTCCGATAGCCCATAATGCCGCAGCACTTGGCACAGGATTTCCTGAGTGACAGAGTAGAATTCCTTCAACAAGTCTACAAAAGCAGACTTCCAGAAACTTGAGGGTTCCTGGTTCGATTCCATCTTCCGCCATCCTAGTCACTGCCGTGGTGTCCTTATACAAGACACTACATTGACCTATGGATTGCCCACATAGGGAAGCTTCACCAACCGAAAAGCCGAACTACGACAAGCCAGATACGGTCCCCGGGCGCTACACGATGGCTGCTCACTGCTCCTCAAGAGAGGATGGGTCAAATGCAGACACTACATTTCGCTGTACATACATTGTACATGTGACAGTAAAAATCTTCTTCTAAAACAAATGTAGACTGGTAGGGCATGCACGCTCAAAGACCCTGTGGGTCTACAGTTTCAGGACCAAGATAAAAACCCCACTGATCTTCCTAACTATCCGGCAGACGCTCCTCTTCAGTAACCCTGACTAAGCCTTACCGGGAAGGCTGAGGCATTTGAGACAAGCCCTTGATTTTAAATATTTAATCATGGTTGCAGTGTCGGCTTGCTTTCTACCTGCAGCATGATGACGTCTTTGTCGAACATCTCCACTCTGCACTTGACATTGTGGTAATAATAAATCTGAAACAAAAAACAGGAATGTTCTTTCTAATTTTTCGTAAGACAATGGACTGTTGCTGTTTCTGTCTGATTGATTCATACATAAACGCAAAGTGTGGAATAGAGCTTAAGATGGAATAGCAGCTCACTTGGTTTATTAAGGAGAAGCCATTCCTTCTCCACATCCCAGCAAGCACCTGGGCACAAAGGACCAGGCATCTTAAGGGTAATTCAATCAAGAGAGGCGGACTGAGTTCCCCCTGAAAGCAGACACAGATCAACACTGATTAAGACTTGAGTTGGTTAAGATTTATTTTGGGAAAAAAACATCTAGCACATTTGTAATCATCAAAGGCCATGTCCACACGAACCCAGATAGTTTCAAAAATGCATATTTGGGTTTGAAACTATCTCCATCCACAAAAGTGTAGTGTCAAACTGTCTCTTTCTACACACAAACGCATATACCAGTTGTCATGCATATTTTGTCCAATCAGAAGCCTTATAAGCAGCAAAAGCTGACATGGTGGCGTTACACCTCTGTTATTATAATGTTTATTTTAATATACTAGACGTACAATGACATGTACATTGTCTTTAAAACCATCCTGCAATATAGAGCCCTGGGAACATTATGAATCTTTTTTTAAGTGTCTAAAGCGAGCATACGCGCCTGTGCTGATGAAACCTAACACTCGTTGCACTATAACACGTTTAATCAGCAACACGGTGATGTATATTGGCATGTGTGCTGGAAATACATGTGCAGTGAAGTGTCCATTATTTCTAAAATCATTGCACACTAAGAAGCCAAGGAAACCTCCTAATGGTTTAAGTGACTAAAGGGCATGGACGTGCGTGTGCCCAGTGGACTTATAACACATTTCATCATCAATGTAGTGATATATTACATGTGCAATTAAGTGTTAATTGTCTTTAACATCACTACACCCTAACAAGTTGGAAGGATACATCGTTTTTGAGACAGGCGGGTGTGTTATATGCGCGCATGGTCGCGCCGTCCCACACCTACACAAATGGAACCAACCCACGTAAGCTAACTTCATGATCTGTTAAACAAGAATTAAAAACATGAGATAATGTTGCACCTTTTTTATTACACAAAGCAAAAAGTCTTGCCTGTCAAAGTTGTCTCATCAGCTAGAGGTCCGACAGCAATTGTATCCAAAACAGCTCACTGTCATTGGCGCTGGAGGGAGTGTCGCAAAGCCCATTTTGATGCACATTTTTTTATCAATGTGGAGTGAAAATAGCAGCATTTTTATGTTCAAACATACAGTTAGTCCTCTTATGGTGTGTCTAAACTTTAAAGCCAGCGTTGTTAAAGGGAAACGGCACTTTTTATGGAATTTTGCTTATCGTTCACAATCATGAGAGACAAGAACACATGTCTTTTTTTTTTTTAACGCTTTTAAAGGTGACAAAAAAAAACGCTTGGAAGATGCAGCTAATGGGAGTCACTGTTGTAGCCTTTAAACCGCTCTAAAACAACTTCAAAACCCTCAAGCAACATTTTATATACACACTGCAAGTCTATATGTAATGTATTAAGACACGTTCATAACAATATGTAATATGTTCAATATTTACCGTATTTGGATCATTTGAATCCTTTCTGGGACTGATTTCTTCCGCGCATTGATTTTTTATTTCCATAGCAGCGCACATCTGACTTCTAGATAGATAAATAGATAGATAGATAGATAGATAGATAGATAGATAGATAGATAGATAGATAGATAGATAGATAGATAGATAGATAGATAGATAGATAGATAGATAGATAGATAGATAGCAGAGGTGTGGACTCGAGTCACATGACTTGGACTCGAGTCAGACTCGAGTCATGAATTTGATGACTTTAGACTCGACTTGACAAAATGTGAAGAGACTTGCAACTCGACTTAGACTTTAACATCAATGACTTGTGACTTCACTTGGACTTGAGGCTTTTGACTTGACATGACTTGCTACTTTCCCCAAAACCCAAACCTTAAAAAGTTATTTGGGAGCGCTCCGTATCTTTCATTTTATACGTCTGTGTCTATAAGCGTGTGTGCTGCTTGTCAGCGTGCGTGCTGTCAGTACAACAGCCAATCAAATTAAATCTACGTTGTTTTCATCCCACAGCTCTCATCCAATCCAATTGCAGGACAACCACCGAACATGAGTTGTCAAACAATGCGGCAGTGAGAAACAATTATGCCAAAGTTGGTTTCGTTCGGGTATAAAAACTACGACTTGGTCAACAAAAAACGAATTGCCGTATGCAAATCACGCAGTTCGAATATTACAGACGGAGACGCAACAACTTCCAACTTCGTTCGACATTTGAAGTTGCACAAAGAAGGGTAAGTTTTGAATGTAAGCTAACGTTTATTGGCTAAGTAACATGACTTTTATTTGCTGTGTAGTTAAATCAGTGAGGCTGTAAACTCACTGCTGACGTTATAACCATAGACATCTTATAAGGGTAGGCAGCATTGAGAGCTACTGCCTACTGGCGCAGACGAGACGCGGAGCCGCCATCTTGGAGTGGTGATCCGCTCCACTCAGTGCAATTCATTTGGCAGGAGCAATGAACTGTCAGCAAATTTAATTCATCTTACCTCACTGAATACCACTGATTTTCACGCGTTTTTTGTCATACGTGTAGCTATGATAACGGACACATGTTTTGGCGTTTTTATTATTCATAGTTTGCTTAACAGTAATATAATATTCTTATACGCTATAAATGACCAGACGTCCGAGATCAAAACTGGGAATATAATCCCAGAGAAGAGGGAAAAAAACGGTCAGCTATTTTTAAGTTGAAGAAACAATATGATTAGATTATATATACATGCGTATATCCTACATAAACAATGTATGAATACATTAGATATCTATATATCTTAGGGACCTATAGACTGTAACTCTGTTGCTGCAGCAGCAGAGAGTTTATTCTGTCTTGACACTTTGTATTGATATTTTGTATTACATTCTTCCCTTAAATGATAATGTTTACAGTGATTGTTTTATATCTATTTTTTATGTATGTCGCTTTGGATAAAAGCGTCTGCCAAATACTTAAACATATATAAACACCTGAAAGTCTTTATATCAGCTAAAACCACCAATCTGTTTCACTGGATTCAGAATAAAACCAAATGCTGTCTTACCCAACAATGTTAGTATTTGAATATTGTTACTTGAAGACTTATTCCTGGGTACAATTATACTGTTAAGAAAGTATTGTCTTATACTTTGCCTAAAATGAGAATGCATCATAATCAGTGGCGGCTGGTGAATTTTGTTTTAGGTGGGGCTGAAAGTTTGTAAACCAAACCCCTGTAGGGGGGTCATCCTCCCCCAGAAGATTTCTTTGTGATTCTCACATACAAATATTGAAGATCTTTGCTCCTTCTCAACTTTGTGGTAATGTTATTTTCATAAAATACAACCAATAGTATGTTAATGTTTGTTTTTGCAAATGTTCTTTATTCTGTAAAGGAGTGAGTTAAATGTTTAAAATTGTTTAAACTATTAAAATGACTGGTTAATAGTGCTATTATGAATTGCAATGTCAGCACCATTTTTTTTCCTGCAATTTCAAATGCACTTGTTTTAATAAATAAATACAGCGTTTTAAAAGCATACACAATCTGTGTAAAAATATTAGTCTGTGGTTAAAAGGACTTGAAAGGACTCGAAACTCAAAATGCAGGACTTGGGACTTGACTTGAGACTTTCTAGTCTTGACTTTGGACTTGACTCGGGACTTGCCTGTCTTGACTCGGGACTTGACTCGAGACTTGAGGGCAAAGACTTGAGACTTACTTGTGACTTGCAAAGCAATGACTTGGTCCCACCTCTGATAGATAGTACTTTATTGATTCCTTCAGGAGAATTCCCTCAGGAAAATTAAAATTCCAGCAGCAGTGTAAAAAATTGGGATCGAATTTAAAAAGTAAAAAGTAAATAATGGGGGTATAAATGGAAACAAAATAGAAAAATATTACAATAGAATAAAAAAAATGGCAACATGTGCGTTCCTACTTGCGGAATCAAACACAAGTGTGTGTTCTGATCATGGCAGACTTGGTAACAGACAACAATGATGACTATTTTTGGACAAATGAGGATTTACAACCTTATATACAAGTGAGCACGAAGGAAGAGTGAGACGTTGGAGCAGACAGAAGCAGGGAGAGGGGGATGAAAGCCATTTTGACATGAATGGATTGCTAACCCCAAATCAACAGGAATTATCCCCGGCCAGCTGGACCAAACAACTGTCCATCGAGTGAGTCACTTTAATATCGATCCTGATACATGCATCGCGCCATGCGTGTTATTACAACTACAGAACATACACTGTCTGACTAGCTGTGTACAAACAAAACATAAAATGTGGGCTAAATCTTTACAGATACTGTAATATGATTGTTCATGTTTTTTTGTTGTAGAAGCTAGCTTATCTATTGCCGTAGTTAGCTTTTACGGCTAATAACGTAGCACGACGATTTGTTACTACGATAGAAAATTAGTTCCTCAGTGTTCGCTCTTACAATAACAATGTCGCTACAGCTTGGTTATTACACGGGTTACGGAACGTGAATGAAGAATTGTTGACGGTTTTTGAATGGATTTTCAAAGTGATTTAGAGGTACGAACGAGCCGATTTTTATGTTAGTAGGTAAAAAAAACAACCTTGTGTCTTGTCTCTCATAATGATTGTGAACGATAGGCAAAATTCCAAAAAAAGCGCAGTTCCCCTTTAAGGCTGTGAAAATGACAACCATGATGTCATCAGATGAGTAAAAGTGTCTATTTGAGCAGTGTACACGCGTACGCTAAGCAGAGAGTTTTCGAACTTTTCACCTTGACCAGCGTTTGCAAAACTGTGTTTTTGAAGACAAAAGTATGTGTTTGCGTGTGGACAAGAGACTTAAAACGCACAGATAAGTACGCGTTTATTAAGTGTCCGTGTGGACATGGCCTAAATTATGTACTTTCTGTGATTCACATTTTTTTCCCAGAATGTTTTTTTCCTACCAATGGAAGTTTTTCAGGCAGGCGAGAAGCAATTTCTGTTCTGCTGAGGAGTATGTGAAAACCTGGGGGAGGATAGCATATCATGTTGGTATGTCTTGAGGCAATTATGTGAACACAAAAAACATTCTTGCTTGCATGGTTCAACATGGTCTGTCTCATAAAACTCACTGACTCCATGCTACAAGGTTTACGTCATACAGACAGTTGACAATCTACAGTTGTCTACATTGTGTTAAGTATTTAACACAGGACTACATTATAAAAGAATCAGATGATAATTTTTGGTATCATTGTTTACTTTTTAGGCTCTCCAAGCATCAGTGCTTTCTCCATTCATTCCTATTGAAATCCTCTACAGGTGTGATTACCTGCAAGCAGTCTGCAGACAGGGAGGTGGATGGATACTTTGTCCTGAGACACTTGGTACCGGAAAGTCTCCACAGAGTGACCAGCCAGATTCAAGCTTATTGGCTGCTCACCGTCTGGAAGGCCAATGTGACATTGACTGACAACACTCAAACACTTCCTGTAGGCCTCAATCAGCACTCGCTCCTGGCACATGATGAGGAAAGAAATGGATAGTAATCATGTTAATGTAAAACATCACTGACCCGATGGTTTTAGCTAACAGTTAGTCCATAGTCAATAATCGAATAGTCTATCATACTGACTTTCTCCTCAAAAGGGTGGTAATTAGCAGTGTGACAAGATTTAAACTGGCGATATTTCTCGTTCAAAAGGAAAATTACACTTTTTTTTTAATACATCTCTACTGCTGTCCAAGTTGTTGACTGACTGATCTCTATTTTAGTGAGAGACTGAACGGGTACATAAACATGGTTGTCATTGGACAGCCACGATACAGTCTGTAACGTGTGTTTATTATGCTGTCTCACATCTGTGGCGCACCACTCCTGAATCATAGAGATGATGTGAGTCAGTTTCATCTGCAGGGTGAATGCTGCCTCCCACTCAGGTTCCATCTCAATGTGCTGCCCCACTTGACGAACTACAGGGTCCATGCCCTGAAAGACAAAACAGCTTAGTGCGATCTTACTAAGGCATGTGTCATGATGGCCATGGGAAAGCATAGCATCTCATTACCTGCATACACTTAAGGAGCTCCAGAAAAGCATCCAGACCATCCAGAAACTTCTCTCTGAGTTCATCACTCCACTCAGATGGCCGACTGATTAAGACATACCTGGACACACACAAAGCTGTAATGTCATTGTGATACTGGCTTACTACCGTTAGGCAAAATGTCAATATTTTACATCATCAGTTCCACAACGTATTTTACAACTTGGAGATGGATAGTGTTCGTCTCATATTTAAACAAGTTCGCCTAATCAAGTCAAACTAGTTTAACCCCCGAGCAATACGTGATTTGGGGGTCAAAATGCCTGAAGTCTCATCAACCAAAGTATGTAAAGCGAATAGAAGTGTTGGGTTCTTTTAACAGCTACAGTAACACGCTGGGTTTCTATTAAGTAGGTTAGGATAGGCTTTATTTATCCCACAATGGGAAAATGATGTACTACTGACATTGAAGAAGATGAGTTTAAGGTTTCAGGTTTGCCTACATCTTTTATCATGTGTCTTTAAAACAGGCTTTGTTTGAGGTATTGACTGGAAAAAATAACACACACTTCAGGCCTGTCAATCATTCTGAGTATTTCAACCAATCAAATTTTGTAGAATTACATTGCCATCTTACTACTACTACTACTACTCAGTGGCCTAGTGGTTAGAGTGTCCGCCCTGAGATCGGTAGGTTGTGAGTTCAAACCCCGGCCGAGTCATACCAAAGACTATAAAAATGGGACCCATTACCTCCCTGCTTGGCACTCAGCATCAAGGGTTGGAATTGGTGGTTAAATCACCAAAAATGATTCCCGGGCGCGGCACCGCTGCTGCCCACTGCTGCCCACTGCTCCCCTCACCTCCCAGGGGGTGATCAAGGGGATGGGTCAAATGCAGAGGACACATTTCACCACACCTAGTGTGTGTGACAATCATTGGTACTTTAACTTTAACTTAACTTACTAGAACCAAGCCGCCATATTGTACCACAAACAATCAGGCGTGAGCATTTAGCCAGACACTAAAAAAAGGCTCCAGCACACCCTGCGACCCCAAAAAAGGGACAAGCGGTAGAAAATGGATGGATGGACTAAAAATCAGTAGAATTGCCGTGTATTTCAGAAAAAAATGGTTGTAATGCAGATGTATGATATCCGAAGACAGTGAAAGGAGCAACAATGATAATAATAATAATGGATTAGATTTTATATCGCGCTTTTCTATTGTTAGATACTCAAAGCGCTCACAGAGAAGTGGGAACCCATCATTCATTCACACCTGGTGGTGGTAAGCTACATTTGTAGCCACAGCTGCCCTGGGGTAACACTCCCTGTTCCCAAAACCCACGACAAACTACGACAAATGTCTTCAATAAATTAAAGCTTGTGGGGACCACATTTACAGATGAAAGTGAAGAACATTAACTAGTTTGTTCAAAGGTTCATTCAGCAATTTAATGAAAAATGTAAGTTCAGGAAACCCTAGAGCTACAGAATGCCCAAAAATACCAAGGAAATACACAGTTTGCTTTCCTTTAAAAGTTTTTTTAATTGCTGATGACACACAGGTGTGTTTGTCCCTATAGACCTACTGAAGAAACCTATTGTTTTTTTAATGAACAGTAAAGTTGTAGCTTGTTGTGGAACATAACACTTTTTATGTAACTTCTATACTTTAAAGTGGCTATCAGGATGACTACGGTTAGTAACAATGATGGCATAAGGAATCTTATTTTTTTCCTGAGAAACAAATGTGTAGTCTTTCATGTGATAGCTGAGTTTTCTGCATTGACCACCAGCACTTAGCATCAAAACGCACATCGCAATTTCTGCTTTACGAAACATGAAGTTCATGAATGTAGCCTTTAATATAATAGTTTAGCCCCCTCTTAACTAATCTTTGCGACGGATTTTTATCATCAGGAAGGAAAAATATATTTCTTTTGAGTGAAATTCAAATGAATGATTGCTGATCTACAGCTATATTTAAAAAAAAGTGTGTGACATGACAAAAGTAACCAAGGGGACATGGTTTAGCGGGCAAAGTCAGAAGCTTTGTCCTTACCTAGTACTAGGGGTGTGGGAAAAAATCGATTCGAATTTGAATCGCGATTCTCACGTTGTGCGATTCAGAATAGATTCTCATTTTTAAAAAGTCGATTTTTTTAAATGTATTTATTTATTTAAATTGTATTTCTTTTTTCTTTTTTTAATTAATCAATCCAACGAAACAATACACAGCAATACCATAACAATGCAATCCAATTCCAAAAGCAAACCCGACCCAGCAACACTCAGAACTGCAATAAACAGAGCAATTGAGAGGAGACACAAACACGACAAACAAAAAGTAGTGAAATAAAAATTAATATTATCAACAAGTATCAATATTAGTAACAATTTCAACATAGCAGCGATTAAAAATCCCTCATTGACATTATCATTAGACATTTTTAAAAAAAGGAAAAAAAAGAACAATAGTGTCACAGTGGCTTACACTTGCATCGCATCTCATAAGCTTGACAACACACTGTGTCCAATATTTTCACAAAGATAAAATAAGTCATATTTTTGGTTTATTTAATAGTTAAAACAAATTTACATTATTGCAATCAGTTGATAAAATATTAGCCTTTACAATTATAAAAGCTTTTTACAAAAATCTACTACTCTGCTTGCATGTCAGCAGACTGGGGTAGATCCTGCTGAAATCCTATGTATTGAATGAATAGAGAATCCTTTTGAATCGGGAAAAAATCGTTTTTGAATCGAAAATCGTGTTGAATTGAAAAAAAATCGATTTTGAATCGAATTGTGACCCCACGAATCGATATTGAATCGAACCGTGGGACACCCAAAGATTCACAGCCCTACCTAGTACCATTTCAATTTTACATACTACAAAAAATTATATTTTACACAGCTCTTTCTAAAGTTAGGCATTTCAAATGTGTTCCATTCGTAGACCCTTGGTTATACTTGGTCAAAGTCGTCACTAACTACATACAAACTTGACAATGCATCTTGTCTATCAACACATTTCTGTCATCAGTGTAAAAAAAAAAGATAGTCACAATGGCCGCACGCACACTACTTGTTTTTGATTCCTGGGTTTCAGAGGACCTCTTTTTGACAAAAGCAACCCATCGACTAGAATGTTGGTGTTTTCACATTTTGAACACCCAGAAGTTTATTGGCCACTTATCAGGCCACAAAAGAAAAATCAGTTTAAGTGGGGTGTCTCAACATTCAGAGTTATTTAGGTAGCCTGAAGTTGCTAGTGCATCTATGCTAACAAAGTTTACAATCAATAAAATGTGGAAAAGAAGCGAATCTGGTGGAAATGATGAAAGTCTGCAGCATGTAGACTTTCAGCATGTATAAGGCTTGATGTGGACTAGCTTTTTTAGCGTATATTTACTGGATTATTGTCATTGTAACAGGACTGCTATTTGCAGTTGGAATATTTTGAGGTTGTAACTATGGGTTGCATTGAGTTTTATATTTGTGACCGGTCTAAAGTTAGTGTTAATGTTAGCCTGCATTTCTAGATGTATCCTGTAATCGTTTATATTAGTCATGTATTACGAAAATAAGTTTTCTAGTGATAAATACAACGCGCCTAGGTAGTCAAATAGAGGGCAGTGTAAAACCCTGGTTACCACATGAGAACAGAAAGCAAATCGTTAAGCGGTTAAGTCAACATCCCTTAGATTGGCTGTCTTTCTTTGCAATAAGCAGTTGTCGTAACTAAAAACAGCCATTGCTTGCACATTTACTTACAGAAAATGGGTGATAAAGTATTTTTGAACCTCCATCAATTTGTTGACATAACTTTCCTCCATTGGCGAGACATTTTTCTTAGTTGTCATAAGGGGCACAAAAACCGCTGACACAACCCTTTTTGTCTCAATGTGAAATGGGTTCCCCTGTAGCATCATTTTTGACCAGACTACAGTATAAGGAGCAGACAAAAAGTCACCCGAAGTGCGCATAAACAGCAAATGACATGTAAAAAGTGGTTACTTGAGGTCTCCAATGAGGCTCTGAACTCGTCCAAATTTGAAGGCCTGCTGCGCTGTGTAGCGGTCAAACTGAAAGCGCCCCTGTAGATCTCTGTGACGGAGGTGGTCTACAAAAGTCCTGATGATGGTGGTCATCAGGTTCTCTTTCACCATCAGCATGCGCGCCTGGAACACACCACAAAGCTGTGTATCGACATCTTTGAAATCAAACAAAACACGGAAGAATTATCTGGGCATTGAATCAATCGCAACTGGACTGTTTCGGTTGTCAGATAAGTGATTGTCAACTTGTGGGACCCTGGGCACAAGTAACGGAACCGACGTCCGTGAATGCACCTTGGCTTGGCTTCTTGTCTGTGCTATTTGCTTGCCATGCCACCACAAGCTGTGTGCCCTACTTTCAACGCAACTTTGTTACATAAACCTACAAAGGAAACATCAAATTACAAACCCCTCATTGTACTATTTTTTTCATTTACAAACCACAAACAAAATAAAAATAGGCTCTGCAGTACGAACCTTGTCTCTGTTTACGAATGTGTGTCTACAGCGCAGCCATTTTGTGCCGGCAGCACATCCATTGTGGGCGCACTTATCACTGCTGTCATTAGCTACTGTGCCAAGTTATACTTTCTGTGCTTTTTAGGTGTTTTTGAGGCTTTTTACATAATGTTTCTAGGTTTGCTAGCTCAATATGAGTCCAATGAAAGCAATATACAAACAATGAGTGGTTTAAAACATTCAGGAAGTATCCACAGCATTGTTGACAATGATACCTCTCTGAGTTCCGCTGCACGGAAAAATGATTAACCGACAAGATAGAATGGATTAGTTTTTTGTTATTCCTAATCATTGTAGCTAAACTGTTCCTAAAATATGGACTTTTGTCGAGGCTGGAACTCATTATTCATGTTTACCTTGTTTCTTATGGAGAAATAGTGTACCAACTTTTGTATTTACAAACCTTGTTTGAGAACCAATTAAGACCTGCACATGGTCTTCCTGGACCAAGCCTATCCAACTTGCGACCCAAAACTTTTCATTTGGCCCGCCGAATATCGCTCAAATAGGTTTAATGAAACCATTAAAATTAGGGCCTCCAACAGCGAGGCTTATGTGTCACAATGAAGCAGCGGGGGTGAGTAGAAGAAGACTACTCATTCAACCCTGAAAATAAATCTACATAAATTGCAAAAATCTGACTTTTAACAACAACTGGACTACAAAGTATGAATGTGCAAGCGCTCGAGTCATTGTTTCCTGGCGGACCTTTTAAGCGACGGACACATTGATCCAGACAAGCAGCAACAATGGTGGAAAACCTACAGTGTTTGTTTCATCACAAAACTTAGTCAAACATTTGTATTCTGCTTGTTTTGTATTGAAATTGTTGACTTCATGATATCTTTTGTATTCGTGGTCATGCTGTTATTTGTCTGAGAGTAAGTCTGCCGATTAAAGTTTGTTTAAAAGATGTAGCGCTAAATTTGACCAGTAGAGGGCGATAACGCTACACCTTAGGTTTAATTGTGATGAGACACATACATTGTGTGCAATGTTTGGTGTGGAAATGTTGTGTAATTTCTATACTGTATGTGTAAACATTTGTAGTTTAATGTGTGAATGGATTAACATTATACCTTCTATTTTATTTACCGTATTTTTCGGATTATAAATCACAGTTTTTTTCATAGTTTGGCCGGGGGTGCGACTTATACTCTGAAACGATTTATGTGTGAAATTATATACACATTACCGTAAAATATCAAATAATATTATTTATCTCATTCACGTAAGAGACTTTTCTGGATGTCATTGGATGGATTGACAAAGCATGGGCTTCAGTGACAACCGAAACCATCCTGTCCGGATTCAGAAAGGCTGGAATAATTGGAACTGCAACTGACGATGACTCTGACGTAAGCGACGTACCGATAGAAGAGGAAGCGGCGCATTGTCTACCTTTGGAGTTGGCAGAGTTGCTTAGAAGCGACACCGAGGAAGAAGATTTCATCGGATTTAGCGATTAGGAGTGACAGATTGTTTGGTAAACGTATAGCATGTTCTATATTTTATAGTTATTTGAATGACTCTTACCATAATATGTTACATTAACATACCAGGCACGTTCTCAGTTGGTTATTTATGCGTCATATAACGTACACTTATTCAGCCTGTTGTTCACTATTCTTTATTTATTTTAAATTGCCTTTCAAATGTCTATTGTTGCTGTTGGATTTTATCAAATAAATTTCCCCCAAAAATGCGACTTATACTCCAGTGCGACTTATATGTTTTTTTCCTTCTTTATTATGCATTTTCGGCCGGTGCGATTTATAATCCAAAAAATATGGTGTGTAAAATATCAGTGCTGTCAAAGATAACGCGGTAACTATACATTTCAGTAGCGGCACACATTTTTTTTAATGGCCGATTAACGCGAAAACTTCCTTTTTGACCCTGGGGCCATCCCCTAGCGGGGGAACTTGGCTGCAGTTCATTTGCTACTAATGAGCAACAAGCGAGCAGAAATGGACAAAGAAAAGGCTACCTGATGGAAATATCAGGTTCAAAGACATGGCAAGTTGTTCTCCCGACAAGAAAGGACTATTTTTTTCCATCTGAAGAGACGACGTCCGTGCAGCAAAAGCCTGCTGCGTGCGTCAGTCAGAGGTGAGTGATGCTTCACTTCCGTGCTCGGATTATGGTTAAGGCTCAGTGATAACATAGCATTTAGATTGTTACTGTGAATGCTTTAGTAAGTAAGATGACATAAAAGCTCATCAAAAATGAAAGACGATCAGCAGGAAGAAGTAGTCCAGAAGTAAACAAAGCCTGACGCTCTTCTTTAAATTTTGCCAAATTTATGCCAACAATGGGCTTAATTCCAACAAGTATTTCCTCCGTGCACACACGTCTGCCTCCGTGCTTCACTCCTAGACACAAAATGTTTTAATTCTACGCCGACGCGGTGTGTTCACAGATCATGGGAAAAATGACCATCATAACACACTATCTTACACATTAACACCAGCAGGTACTTACAGTATGAATGGCTATACATAGTTATTATTTGCGCAATATTGACTAATGATGCACCAAAAATTTGGCCGGAAGAAGACGTACTTTGATCACCGGAAATGTTCTGGTCGAGTCCTCAATTACAGAATGATTAGCAGGCTCTATATTATTATTTTTTTTTTATTAATAGAGAAGGTTAAAACATTGTCGTGCAGCAATATGAAGACCATTAATGTACAAAATATGAGAAGCATTTATTCAGGTAGAAATATCACAGATTACAGCTGGGATAGGTTCAAGCTTTAAGCATATTCTGGTAGGCTGCAAGGTCAGCCTGACTCAGGGAATGCATAGCACCACAACCAAGTGTTGAGGTGCTTGGCTGCAGACCTGGCGCAAAAGAGGGCAACCACCAACGCCTTGCCTATGGGTACTCAGGACACACAAAATAACATTACAACTCTTGGTGCCGCTGACAGCTTCTCTGTGTTCAAAAAAAAACAAAAAACTAATTTTGAAAAGTTGGGCAGGCCAGTTTAAAAAGAATAACGGGGTGTAGTTATATCACCTGTGCTCTTGACACCAGGAAAAAGCATGTGGGACATCAAGTTAAAAAGAGATAAAAGTGTGTGAAAGCTCACAGGAGAACTCACCATTGTTGGAACGGTGAAAAGCTGTACAGACAAAGAGGTCACTGACACCACCCTCTCATGGTCGTCCTCCATAAAATCAGTCTGGAGGCGTCTGTAGTTCTAAAAAGAGACATTTGATTTTGAAACAGCTTGAGTGGAACTGCTGTGACTGTGGCTAACAATTGCGCAAATTAAATCTTTCTAATTTTGACATATTATGCAGTATATTACCTTGGCAAACTGGATAGCAAAGATCTTCTTGTATTTAAGGTCCATAAGGAGGCTGTTCATTAGCAGCTGGTGATAGATGTTTCTTGCTCCTGCACAAACAGCACGTATCAAAACTGTTCTTGTGAACGACACAGCGATCAAGCATGTGACCCTAGCAGGTGATTCCAGTTGATTTTTCCCCAAGCACACCTTGAAATATAATCAATATAACTGTCAAAATAAAACAACACCTTTCCACATCTTGGAGTCCTTGAGCATCAAACGATCAACAAGTGATGAGTTTTCTCTTTTTGGACGTTTCTCAAGTCCTACCTGACAGAGGATCCTTCTCAATCCATCTGAAACAAAAACACTTTTGTTTTTCTAATTTGTAAAAGCACAGCCATAGTGCAAATCCAGACATACCTGAGTACTGAATGATTTGTCCTAACCAGCTGAGCGCTTTCAGCGCAAAACACTGGTGAGCCACAACAGACGAGTGCATCACCTGAACTCTGAGAGGCTTTGACTGGCGGCTGGTGTTTCGCTGTGGGATTGGCAAGTATTAATAGGTTGGTCGATTGTCAAGTTAAATGCTTAGATGGAAAAAGTTTAAACTTACTACTATAACAGTCTTGGCTTGATCACAAAAAAGAAAATCTCCATATCGAACGGATTTCCTGCCCTGTTATAAGGATAAAATAAACTTCAGCATTGAGTGTGCAATTCCAATAGAAGTTATCAATGCCAATGGCACGTACACACTTCCCGTTAAGTGCATTGTAAATGGTGTAAAATGTAGCTTAAATGTAGATAATGGGTTCCTCAATGTAAAGCACTTTAAAGGCCTACTGAAATGATTTTTTTTTATTTAAACGGGGATAGCAGATCCATTCTATGTGTCATACTTGATCATTTCGTGATATTGCCATATTTTTGCTGAAAGGATTTAGTAGAGAACAACGACGATAAAGTTCGCAACTTTTGGTCGCTGATAAAAGTAGCGTGACGTCACAGGAGGAAGGGCTGCTCACATTTTCCCATTGTTTACAATGCAGCGAGAGAGATTTGGACCGAGAAAGCGACGATTACCCCATTAATTTGAGCGAGGATGAAAGATTTGTGGATGAGGAACGTGAGAGTGAAGGACTAGCGTGCAGGGCAGGACGTATCTTTTTTCGCTCTGACCGTAACTTAGGTACAAGGGCTCATTGGATTCCACACTTTGTCCTTTTTCTATTGTGGATCACGGTTTTGTATTTTAAACCACCTCGGATACTATATCCTCTTGAAAATGAGAGTCGAGAACGCAAAATGGACATTCACAGTGACTTTTATCTCCACGACAATACATCGGCGAACACTTTAGCTACGGAGCTAACGTGATAGCATCGGGCTCAAATGCAGATAGAAACAAAATAAATAAACCCCTGACTGGAAGGATAGACAGAAGATCAACAATACTATTAAACCATGGACATGTAAATACACGGTTAATGCTTTCCAGCCTGTCGAAGCTTAACAATGCTGTTGCTAACGACGCCATTGAAGTTAACTTAGCAACGGGACCTCACAGAGCTATGCTAAAAACATTAGCTCTCCACCTACGCCAGCCAGCCCTCATCTGCTCATCAACACCCGTGTTCACCTGCGTTCCAGCGATCGACGGAGCGACAAAGGACTTCACCCAATCACCCATGCGGTCGGCGGCCCGGAGACCGCGGAAGTCAAGGTGAGGTCGACGGCTAGCGCGTCTGCTATCCATCTCAAAGTCCTCCTGGTTGTGTTGCTGTAGTCCGCCGCTAATACACCGATCACACCTTCAGCTTTCTTCTTTGCAGTCTCCATTGTTCATTAAACAAATTGCAAAAGATTCACCAACACAGATGTCCAAAATACTGTGGAATTTTGGGATGAAAACAGAGCTTTTTTGTATTGGATTCAATGGGGTCCGAATACTTCCGTTCTCTCCGTGACGTCACGCGCATACGTCATCATATCTAGACGTTTTCAACCGGAAGTGTCGCGGGAAATTTAAAATTGCACTTTATAAGTTAACCCGGCCGTATTGGCATGTGTTGCAATGTTAAGATTTCATCATTGATATATAAACTATCAGACTGCGTGGTCGGTAGTAGTGGGTTTCAGTAGGCCTTTAAGTCACTAAAAAAAAAGCGCTATATAAATATATTCACTTTTCACACCCCTAAACGTAAGTATGCTATAAAGAGTCCCAATTAAAATGATAGTAGAGGATCTGCATGAAACAATGAATAAATTACAATTAAAAGACAGAAAACAAACTTTCCTGTTTGACAAATTTGCATTTTTGTACGTATTTCGAGCATTTGCACATTCTACTTTCAATTGGTTGACAATTGTTTTTCTTTTTGCATTTTAATGCTCTAAAATCTGATTTTGTAATTTGTCCCTTCAATATTGCCATGTATACTAGTTGTTTTTTCTCCTTGTACACCAATTATTACCCCCAAAAAATATGATCATTCATGTTGATATAGTGAAAATATTGTATTGGGAGGTGTTTTTGCTATTATCGCCACTAGTTGGGAGTAGCAGTTCTCAAGTGGGTTGAAACCAAGTCTAAGGTGTAAGTGTGTATCAAAAGTAAACAAGCTGTCGGGTTAAGAAAAAGAATACTAACATCTCTGTCCACAGTGGTGGCAAAGCTGACGGCTTCTTTCTGGTTGCAGTTGACAGCCTTCTGCAGGGTGTAGATCACTTGTTCATAGGTGTGGACCTCATCATTAAACAGCATGCAGTAGTAATTGTGTTGTCTTTCACTGCATACAAAGATAGACAACACAAAGTGGAGATTCAAAATAGTGCATTTTCAAGTACAATTGGGTTTTTCCCACCCACATTGCAGTGTTGGCGCTAGCAATTTTCAAAATGGGGTGTCAAGGACCTCATCAAGTCATAAAAATGGGGTCCCACAGTACATTTTTGGGGTCCCACTTTTTTGAAACCGTTTTGAAAACAAATGATAAATGTATGCATTACCCTGTTATATCTCACATTCTATATTGTGTTTTGGAAAAAGGTTCTCATAAACGTTACTTAAAAAAATAATACAAAAGAAAACATTTTTTTATGCATACGGTATGTAAATGTATTCAGTTATAAACATTCATTCACTTTCTTCTTTCCTTCATGGATCTAAACTTTACTGCTGCCGGTATTTTTTTCTATATTTTCATTTAATAAGTTATAGTTGTATTTATTTCAGTATCAAAGTGTAAAAAGCTTTTTGCATGAAATTATGATAATCGTGTGCCAGGGCATACATGCACCTGTATGTAGATCATCAGTCGTTTAAAAACCGACACATTTACACTTTCATCACAAATAATGCCAACAAACCTAGAATTTCGCAAGTTAGTTTCAATGTCATTTTTTAATGCAGCAATTTAGCCGCAAAGTGGTATTTTGGGTAGATTTTAGCTTTGTAAAGGGTATTTCAACAAGTAAACATTACATATCATGCCCATAAGGGTATTCTAGTAAAATATGCGTGTGTAAATATGTGATGTGTAAAAATCAAATAATCACGTTGAATCACTTTTTGTCAGGCAATATTACATGTAATGACATTTTTACATAAATGAATACATCCATAAACTTTATAAATATTTATTATGTGCACGAAGAAATAACAGTTACAATTGTATGTATCTTACCAACAAGAAAGAGGTTTTGCCACATCAACAACGGACTAACAACAGTCCTTTAAACCTCATTAATACCACAGTAAAGGCAAACTGTCATTTTCCAGACACGATTAAGGCTTAAATAATGTCAAGCGCTACAATAACCACGAAGATAAAGTGTTTGTCTTACACGTAGTAATAAGCTGTGGACAGACGAAGCCAAGCAATGCAGGTTTAGCGAGCGGTGCGCGCTCACGCGAAGGAAAACACTTTTTGGCAGGCAATCACATTTTGGCACAACACTGGCAAATATAAACAAAACAAAACACTGGCGGGAAGCGATAAAAAAAACAAGCAATTGTGAATTTTGACCCGGAGAAGGCAGGGTCGGTAAAAAAATTAATAAAAAATCTGTGTCCCGGGAAAGCGCGGACTTCCGGAAATGCACTTCCTTTCTGATTTCAATGCGTAAAAAGACACAAAAAGTGCGTTAACGCCAACGTTGCATTAAAACTGATTTCAGGCTAAATAATGAAGTTTGTTTAAATAGGATAACAGATGATCCTCGGTACAGAGCCTATGTGGGCTGTGTACCGAGGATGTCGTTGTGGCTTGTACAGCCCTTTGAGACACTTGTGATTTAGGGATATATAAATAAACATTGATTGATTGATTGATTGATTGATGATTCTTAGGCAAGTAATAATCATGATCTTGGACAGTTAACGTGCAGAAATGTGTGTACATACGGTGGTTCCAGGCCTTCAGGTAGCTGAATCTCTAGCGTCCATGTAAGCATGTCCACAGCATACTTCAAGATAATGGAGAAAATGCTGCAACTGCGGGCAACCATGTCAACCGGTAACTGGGCTATGGGGTCCTGAGTAGAACAAATAGTTGTTTAAATACTGCTAAAATATGAACTGCTACGTGAATACACATGGACATGAACAGCCCATATTTTTTACGGTAAGCTTAAACAACCATTCAAAGTCACATTCACGTCATCACTGAACGGGCAGTGCTTCTCAAAATCATAATTGTCATTGTAGCAAAATTGTGTGCAATCATATTCAATGCAGTTTAGATAAACAAAAACTGGTCCTGAATCGTACATTTAGCTGCCATGTATTGCTAATAGAGTATTGCACAGTTAGTTAGATTAACATTGCACAATGGTTACATTAACAGTTCTAAGTATCTTACAGTAAGTATCACTACCAATCATCATTATCAAGTATTAGGACAAGACTAAACCTTTTAGGCAAGCCAGGACCAGGCATGCTAATAGCTAACCAAGCCGCTAAGCTAGCTTTAACAAACACCAAGAAATAAGTCGATAGTTAAGTTTAAGTAGTGTAGATGAAAGCGCGTTACAGCAAAAATAAGCGGTTATTAACAGAAAATAAGTAGATTGATAACAGTTAGAGAAAGGATAATATAACAGCTGCTGGTGTGTAGCATTGTCACAGTCAGTACACGACTCGTAAGAGGAGGATCGGATCATTCCAAAAATGTGTGGTGTCGACACCATGGGTAGGTAGCATCAGTATATGATTGATACTAAAGTGATTAGATCTGTGGTTCTGTTTGTTCACCAAGTAACACCTCAGAAATCACTTGGCTCTCCAAGTATCATCATAACCGTTATGGTTTGAGTTTACTTCTAACATGCATACAATTGCTACATGATACATCACAATTTCCAGTTTCTCTTTTTAACATGTTCATAAAGGAGTAGGAAGAAGCAGAGCTTATGTAACCCTATCCCTTTTCCGTTACATAGCAATTGCTAACACTTTTGTTCACTTCCTATTCTCAATTTATTCACAATATACTCCATAAATAATAACGTAAAAATAATAATAATAATAATAAATAGTGAAGAACATTGTATTTCATATAGTGAGATGAATAAGATTATCAATAAGTTCAGAATGTTTGTACTTTGTACAGTTTCTTAAATTGGATCATATTAGTACACTGTTTGATTTCTTTACTTAATCAATTCCATAATTGTATTCCACACACTGATATACTAAAGGTTTTAGGTGTTGTACGTGCATACAAATGTTTTAAATTGCATTTATCTCTGAGGTTGTTGTACATTCTTGGGTTGCAGGTTATAGTTTGCTTTGTGCATAATTTTAGCGGTTTGCAAATTCACTATATTGTTGAATTTCAATAAATAATAGGTTTCCATGTCCTCTATATCCAACATTATGTAATATTCTAACTGATCTGTTTTGTAACACGGTAAGTGACTGAAGTGTACTTTTGTAATTATTTCCCCATATTGCTGCACAATAACTCAGATATGGCAACAATAGCAAGCAGTAAAGAACATGAAGTGATTTTTGGTCCAATACATATTTACTTTTATTCATTATTGATGTATTTATTGCCACCTTATGTTGTATATTTTTTATATGAGATTTCCGATTCATTCTATCATTATACCTAGAAATGTGATTTAATTTACTCTGTCAATGTCTATTCCATCTATTTGTATTTGTCTTTCTCTTTTACTGTTACCGAATAGCATTATTTTAGTTTTACCGAGATTCAAAAGTAGATTTTTGTCAAACCATCTTTTTAATTTGTAATGACCAACATTATAATACTTCATTAAAAACCAGATAGAGGTTTTATTCAACAAGTATATTCAATATTTTGGGTCATCTTAACATTACACACAGTTTGAACAGTAACACTGTGTTTGAATATTTAATAAAGTGATTATTTGGCGTACCAATAGATGGAGACCGCGTACCACAGTTTAAGAATTACTGGAGTAGATCAATATTTTTATTTTCTCAAAATAATTTTTTGTTGTTTTGATTAAGGTTTACAAAAAATCTGAGAATAGTTCCTAGATAACAGGAGAACTTTGAGGACAACAAGATTTTAATGAACAATAGAGTAGTGTTGCTTTTTTCTTAGTTATTGGTGTACTCCTGATTTTGTTTTGATCAAACAATTGTATGTAATAAAATGAAATAAGAAACTAGTTCAAATATTGTGTCAATATTGTTGAACTGTGAATAGCATTCACCATAAATAAATGGAACAATTTACAGTGAATACATGTGATCGGTATTTGTATTGGCCGAGCTCACTCATGGATGATCGGAATCAGCAGAATAATCATAATTTTAAAAGTACAATTTGAAACAGTTAGATTTGTGGAATTCTGGAACCAGAATTCTAAAAAAAATTCCTTGATTAATAAAATGTATAAATTAAAGGAGCTGAGATAACTTCTGCAACAACTTCAAACAATTCCTGAGTAAGTTTATTACCTTAATTTGTAACATTTAAACAGGACTGCTTAGGCTGTGTGATTCTCAAAACAGAGCAAAAAGTAAAAACAATTCACTGGGATGTGCATTTTTAAACTTATCCCATTAATATTTAAAACTTCTTGATGATTGGTAACACTAAATTGACCCTGGTGTGTGAAAGTGAGTGTGAATGTTGTCGGTCTATACAGGCCTGGGATGAGGTGGTGATTTGTCCAGGGTGTACCCTGCCTTCTGCCTGAGTGCAACTGGGTTTGGATTCCAGCCCCTCGCGACTCCGAGAGGGACAAGCGGTAGAAAATGGATGGATGGATTTGTTCGGTTTCATACTGTCATTGTTTTTAGTTTTTTTTATATAGAGTTATTGCCACTTGCTATTTTGCCTCAACAGCCTCCTATTTTTCTTTTCACCCTTGCCAGAAACTTCTCTGTCTGCTCTATACACCATGTTCCTGCATAATTCTTCTTCTGATGGATTGAACAGTTAGCCTGATTTGTTTGTGTAGTGCTGCCACCTAACTGGAAGCTTGTGTATTGTTCAAACAACATTAGTGAAAAACCGAATCCTTTGAAAAGTGGAGTGTAAGAAAACTGAGCCACTACTGTGTTTTTGAGGTACCTTCTTTCTGTGTTGGGTTTATGTTGGAACAATGTGCCATATTTCATTCTGGCCATGGGAGAATAAAGTTTTACTTATACAACTAAAATTAGAGAACTGCACTAGCTATCTCACCTCTTCTGAGTCTTTGATGGTGGTCAGTGTATGTTTTTGGCAGTAAGGACCCTTCTTCCAGGCTTCAGTGTCTCCGCAGTCACAAAACCCCCCTCCTCCGGACGTGGTCATCTGTGTGCACATAAAGACAGAAAGACACACACACACACACACACACACACACACACACACACACACACACACACACACACACACACACACACACACACACACACACACACACACACACACACACACACAAAGTCAAGTGCGTCACCTGCAGAAGACAAGCAGGTTTTGGCTACTGGTTGTCACTTAGCATGTGACTTCTCTAATCTGTGAGCCGAGTGACACAACAGAAAATAATGAATTTGTTTTGCCAGCGATATGAAGTCAAAGATTTTACTTGGACCAACCGATAGACCGATAGATGTGACAGTACCCAGTGTTTCCCACACATTCATTTATTTGTGGCGGCCCGCCACGAAAGAATTACGTCCGCCACAAATAAAAATAAAACTTTTTTTTTTTTTTTTTGGTCCTGTCCAGCTTCTCAGGCAAATCATATAGTTGATATAGATGCCCATATAGGCTGTTCAGATTTACTTTACAAAAGAGAAGTGTAGGATACTTCTCTTGTTGCCTTATTTGTATTTGACCACTACTGTTTTCTGTTTATTTGTTACTGACTGTGGCAGGACACCTCTGCCTCTGTTTCACTTTATGTTGCTGGTAAATAATATGGTTGTAGTAGTAGGCTAAAGTTAAATTATTTAGTATGCACTAATTAAAGGGGCAGAGCTTTAAGAGACATTTTAGCTTTTATATTTTATAAGATATATATTTTTTTGTAAGAACCACAATTAATAAATATATTTCAATGAATAACTTATTGTTCAAATCTGTATATAAATATGTACATAAAGTGTTGTAATTATATTGTAAAATGGATGGACGTTTAAAACAAAACTGTTATTATTAATTAGTAACTATACATTTTTCGAGCCTTTTTTGAGAAAATCATATCATTGTAGTAAATTATGCAAATTACTCGATGATGTCATGGTGACCACGCCCATAGCCACGCCCCCACCGCCACAGGTATCTTGGCAGTTTATGGGAAACACTGAGTACCCATGTGGATATGGACACAAATAATACCAATAAACACTCAAACACATCAGTCGGAAAATTCTGATACGGTCCATTATGAAAAAGATTTCATTTTAAACAAGAGGGGTGGTTTATGCCGATTGTTATTTCGTCCAAGTACACACCCATTCGGATCCTGTCTTTGTGGTTGGGGTAAAATCACCTCCCTGCGCATGTGTGCTATGTCAGCGTGACACGTTTTGTGTTTATCGCCGAGCAGCAAACATGGCGGGAAGGAAACAGAATTCTTGTTTATTGTTAGAAACGTTAAGAGAACTTAAGATCCAAATTAAAAACTGTTGGAAAGGTTTGAAGGTGTTCTATTACAAAGTTAAAAGTCAAAACAGTAAAAGTGATTTTGACCCCCCGCTTTCATTTATACTGTGTGATGGATGACTTTATGGGAGTCTGTGACGGCGTGGATGTTAGTTTGAAAGAGGAATGTATAGTATAAACCAGGGTTGTCAAACTCATTTTAGCTCATTTTAGCATGGAGAAAAATCTACTCCCACGTGGGCCGGACGGGTAAAATCATGGCATAATAACTTCAAAATACAACCACGACAACTTCAGATTGTTTTCTTTGTTTTACTTTGGCCCAAAACAGAACAAGGACATTCTGAAAATGTACATATCACAAATAATCCTCTTGACAAAACACTTCTAGTTAGTAAAAAATTCAAAAACACCACTAAGAACACAATGAAATTAGACTTATTATCAGTGTTTCTACAAACCAATTAAACTTTAAGTCACAGCCCATCTATGATTTAACAAAAATAAAATGAAGCATAAATAAAAACACTTCTATGTATCAACTACCTCATTTGTCATTTCCATTGTTGACTTTCTTTAAATTTGCACAGAAGAAAATCATTTTGACAGAACTATATCAATGTGCAGTGTCTCATCCAGCATTTTAATTGAGGTTACCAATTGTTTATTTTATTCCTCTTTGTTTTACATTGGGTCGAGGGGGAAGAGTCGCAACCCCGCTTTACCGTGTACCTCTTGGTTGGTATACTTGCTCGTACCAATATAAACTATTTGCTTGCCTAACAGAATTGCTATTGTGACATCCAATGGACACTTTTAGAACAGCAGTTTCATTAATTTAAAAATGCAACTCATTTTTACACTTAGCAAACTCATCTCGCAGGCCGGATTGAACTTGTTCAGGCCCGCGAGTCGCATGTTTGAGATCCCTGGTATAAACAAATTTGAGGACTACAACTCAGAGATAGCGGAATCGCCGTTTACGGGGAACTGCACTTCTTTTGGAATTTTGCTTATCGTTCACAATCGTTATGAAAGACATTAAAGCGAATGTATTTTTTTTATGCTTTCTAAATATTAAATAAACAAATAAAAGTCTGCTTACAGCGCAGCCAATTGGAGGTCCTTTATTCCCCTCACAAAATCCAATAAAAAAAACATCCAAAAAGCACCAACAATACTCCATTTACATTTCGTGACTTGAATATTAACCAAGTATTAGTGATATTGTTATTATAAGCGCTAACGCAGACAAACTATTTCTAGCGACGCCGTGATCACTAGCGTGTGTGCCTATGTTTAGATCATCGAGTGGTAAGCTGCTTTCTCTGCTCCTTAAAGTTTATTGTAGATCATAAATCATTCCTCTCATCTGAATAGCAGAAGGACGAGGATGTAATCCGACAAGTTGGTCCACTTTGACAGCCAATTTTGACCCGGAAAAGGCGAGAACGACACGAAAAGACGCTTGGTCCCCCCGTTTCTTCGCAAGGTTTATGAGTTGTATATTATCTAAAACGGGAATATTACGAGATTCTATCAATCGGCATCCAAATGACAGCAGACATTGCACAGTAAGTGAATTTGTGGTATGTTTGTTGGCTCTCATGAAGTTTGCAGTGAGAAGAAATTAGTAATGTAGTGGGGGAATAAGCAAAAAAATTGATGCATTTTTTTAAAATGAAGCACTGCATATGCTTAAAATTATCAAAATATAAAATATGAATGTGCCTGTCACTACATTACATATATACTTACATCATGTATATAAAACCTTAATGAAGTGTTTGGATGTTGTTTAAGGGCTTTTATAGGCAGAATAGAGCGACTCCCATAGCCTCCATTGATTTAATATTTAGAATGCATTAAAAAAAGAAAAACCTAAGTGTTCTTGTCTTACATGAGGATTGTGAACAAGAGGCAAAATTCCCCGAAAAATTGTGAATTTCCCCTTTAAGCTAGGACCTTTTAATGTTCCTTTAACTCAAGTTAACTACCAACAGGGTGAAAAAACACTGCAGTAAGAATGCTTTCAAAAATGGAAGAGTAAGTTGTTGTTGTTTTTTTTAATAAGTTAACAAATTGCAAAGTGCCAATTGTTTACAAGATAGGCAGAAGGAGTTTCTTCTTCTACTATTTTCAAAAAAAAAAAAAAAAGACAACTCTACGCATGCCCAGATGGTTTATTCTGATTTAACACGTATTGCATTTACCGGTATATAGTGTCGAGTGGTTTTTGGAATTCCAATAACCAAGGTTTAGATTGGAGTGGACAAAAATTGTGCACATGTAAACATAGCTATCGGTAACACAAGGTCTAGTGTTTCCTCTACATGTAATTGATCGTGGCACACCACCACAGCAAGATAAATGCCGCCACACCTTCAAAATATATCCTTTTTTTTTTTTTTTTACATGAAAACAAATTTAAATATATTGTACAAATGGGTACACTGTATATAGTCTATTATTTACGTACTATTAGCAATAGTAAGTTTGAAAACCATTTCACATATCATAAAAATGTTCCTCTATGCTTTATTTAGAAGGAAAAAAAGTGCATCAACATCGCCTATGAGGAGCGCGACAGCTGGTCACGCCATTAAACGAAGTTGACACCTGGCAAATGTAAAGAGAATAAGTTGAAGAGAAGGGTCTTTCAAGTTAATTAATGCATTTCTTCTTCAAGCCAGTGTAAACTACTGCAATTCTTTTGATATTATTACCGACAATAACGTCTAACTTTGCGCTGGGTGTCTTCCAACCTCTATTTGGACCTCTGTGTGGAGTATGAATGTTGAGTGGGTTTTCTCCGGGTACTGTAAGAAGGGGATTTATATGGCCCCATTCGTCACGGTTTACCTGACACATGAAACGTGACAAATTAGGCAGGTGCACTATCAACTTAAGCCGCCAGACGGCAGTAGACTGTTGAATATCTTAAAATGTATTTTGTGGCAATTCCAACTTTGACCACAGCGTCAGTTGCTGTGTAGTAGAGTGGCTCTTTCCGTTATTTTCAGCAGACTGCATTGCAAAATGATTCCTTTCACATGAGATCCAACCCGGGTCCATATGAATCCCTTTTGTACTGCAGTTTCCTCCCACATTCCAAAAATATGCATGTTAAGTTCATTGGAGAATGTAAATTGTCCTTAGATATGAATGTGAGTGTGTAATATAGTTTGTTTTCAGTACATGTGCCCTGCGATTGCCCATGCTAATTTGGGTTAGCTTGTCAATTAGCTGGTCCATTATACGTTAGCATTAGGCTAGCGGCATGAGAGCTCAACCTTCATTCATATTTTTAATCTAACATGATTCCTCCATGTATGTGCACTTCATGTGTATATATAATGTACATGTAGTGTGGCTGGTTTCACAGTGACTTAATTTTGGAGAATAGCAACAAAACAACTCAAGTGATTTTTTCATCTCTAATTCAAAGGACTGTTTACATATTTGGCAAACTAAATTGCAACAGGAGGGCAAAAGATAGTGTACCCTGTATTACATTTTACATAAAGCAGTACCAATTGAACTTGCCTTGAACAAAGAGAGGACAGTCTACCAAGTCAAATTCCTTGTGTGTTAAACATACTTAGCCATTAAAGCTGATTCTGTTTCTGATAACTCAAGGAAAATAATGTTATTATTAATAACTAATAACACATATTTGTTTTTAAATATACATAAAACATTTGTGAGCCTTTTTAAAGAAAATATATGCATCCTTGTAAATCAAAATTATGATATCCAAGAGGGACAAGCGGTAGGTAATGGATGGAATATATGATGATGTCATACATAGTGACTACGCCCTTAGCCATGCCCCCACCACGACATGTATAGTGGCATTCTAGGGGAAATTCTGGGGTCAGAAGCAACTTAAAGGGGAACTGCACTTTTTCTGGAATGTTGCCTATCGCTCACAATCACTATGAAAGACATGACAACGGATGGATTTGATTATTTTTATGCCTTCCAACTTGTAAATAAATGTAATTAAAGGCCTACTGAAACCCACTACTACCGACCACGCAGTCTGATAGTTTATATATCAATGATGAAATCTTTACATTGCAACACATGCCAATACGGCCGGGTTAACTTATAAAGTGCAATTTTAAATTTCCCGCGAAAATTCCAGTTGAAAACGTCTATGTATGATGACGTTTGCACGTGACGTCGATGGTTGAAACGGAAGTATTCGGACACATTGTATCCCAATACAAACAGCTCTGTTTTCATCGCAAAATTCCACGGTATTCTGGACATCTGTGTTGGTGAATCTTTTGCAATTTGTTTAATGAACAATGGAGACTGCAAAGAAGAAAGCTGTAGGTGGGATCGGTGTATTAGCGGCTGGCTACAGCAACACAACCAGGAGGACTTTGAGTCGGATAGCAGACGCGCTATCCGACGCTAGCCGCCGACCGCATCGATGATCGGGGGAAGTCCTTCGTCGCGCCGTCGATCGCTGGAACGCAGGTGAGCACGGGTGTTGATGAGCAGATGAGGGCTGGCGTAGGTGGAGCGCTAATGTTTTTATCATAGCTCTGACGAGGTCCGGTAGCTAAGTTAGCTTCAATGGCGTCGTTAGCAACAGCATTGCTAGGCTTCGACAGGCGGCACAGCATTAACCGTGTAGTTACAGGTCCAGTGTTTGGTTCGGTGTCTCCTGATAGTAGTATTGTTGATTTTCTGTCTATCCTTCCAGTCAGGGGCTTATTTCTTTAGTTTCTATCTGCATTTAAGCACGATGCTATCACGTTAGCTCCGTAGCTAAAGTGTTTCACCGATGTATTGTCGTGGAGATAAAAGTCACTGTGAATGTCCATTTCGCGTTCTCGACTCTCATTTTCAAGAGGATATAGTATCCAAGGTGGTTTAAAATACAAATCCGTGATCCACAATAGAAAAAGGAGAAAGTGTGGAATCCAATGAGCCCTTTTACCTAAGTTACGGTCAGAGCGAAAAAAGATATGTCCTGCACTGCACTCTAGTCCTTCACTCTCACGTTCCTCATCCACAAATCTTTCATCCTCGCTCAAATTAATGGGGTAATCGTCGCTTTTTCGGTCCGAATCGCTCTCGCTGCTGGTGTAAACAATGGGGAAATGTGAGGAGCCCTTCAACCTGCGACGTCACGCTACTTCCGGTACAGGCAAGGCTTTTTTTATCAGCGACCAAAAGTTGCGAACTTTATCGTCGATGTTCTCTACTAAATCCTTTCAGCAAAAATATGGCAATATCGCGAAATGATCAAGTATGACACATACAATAGATCTACTATCCCCGTTTAAATTTAAAAAATTCATTTCAGTAGGCCTTTAAGTCTGCTTACAGCGGAGCCAATGGTAGCTCCTCTATTTTGCACATAAAATTCAATAAATAACCATTCAAAAACCGCCAACAATACTCCATTTACATTTCGTGACTTGAATATTAACCAAGTATTAGTGATATTGTTATTATAAGCGCTAACGCAGACAAACTATTTATAGTAGCGCCTCTATGTTTACATCATCGAGTGGTCTGCTGCTTCCTCGCTCCCTGGAAGATTATTCTAGACCATAAATCATGCATCTCACCTGGACAGAAGAAGTCTGAGTAGGTATTCCGACAAGCCATTGACAGCCATTTAGGACCTGAAACTGGCGATGACGACACGAAAAGACGCTTGGTCCTCCCTGCCCCCAACCCCTTTTCTTTGTGAGGATTATGAGACATTTTTTACCTAAATGGGAATATATGACAATCCTACCAGTCAGCATCCTAATGACAGCAGACATTGTACAGTAAGTGATGTTTTATTATGTTTGTTGGCTCTCATGCAGTCTGCAGTTAGTAATAATCAGTGATGAAGGGGGAAAAAAAAGCAAACATTCATTTTGAAACTAATGTGCCGCGTATGCTTAAAATTATCAAATTATAGAATTTTTTTTTAATGTAAGCATGTCCAACTATTTTTTATATTTATATTATAAATGTTCCCGTTACTACATTAGATATAAACTTACATCATGTATATATAACCTCAATGGCGATGTTTGTAAGAGCTTTACAGGCGGAATTGCGCGACTCCCATAGGTTCCATTGTAAGCAAACTTTTGATCAAATGACAAAAAATATCCATCGTCATGTCTCTCATAATGATTGTGAACGGTAGGCAAAATTCCCAAAAAAGTGCAGTTCCCCTTTAGGGTTTACTTTATAACTGAGGGTAATTTGCAGAAATCATATAATGTCGAAACAGCCACTTTAGAAACTTTTTTTACATACATGTTTTGTTCAAGCTCAAGAGTTTTTAATGGCATAGGGCTGCGGGGTTTACACAAAATAGAGACAGCAGTTCAAGTGGGCAGTGCAACATCACAAAGTAATGCATACCCATCCCACCTACAGGCTGTGACATCACAACAGCAGGTGCGATAAGAGAACGCCAGCCTGTTAGCAGCATGATGCTCAGTATCACATGTCACATCAAGCAGCTGCTAAAGCTGACACGCCCATCCAATTTGCAAAATCCACCAAGCAGCTTTTCTGTGACACAATTCAAACTGGACATGTTCTCTTTTCTGTGTTTGTAAGTGTATATACTCACTCTGTATCGATGATCTTTATGAACACTTCCCAAGAAACATTGCATGCACAAAACACAGGTGGGGTCGGCTGCACAATCCCTAAACACACACACACACACACAAAAAAAAAAGCGTCAAATATATGAATGAAACCCCCTCCAGTATTTAGTTCAATGTTAAATGCCCCTTGTCAAGCTTTTTGTACACTGACTGTAAACCTTAACACTGAATTGGTACAGTTAATTACATTTGTTTAGTTGCTGGGTGCATTTTGAAGTTTCAGTCACATAGATGCTGATTTGTGATGTTTTAAAAGGTGTGGATTTCAGAGAAGGGGCTTCCCCTACATATAATTGATCGTGGCGCACCGCCACGGCAAAATAAAAGCCGTCACACCTGAAAAATGAGGTGGAACGGAGTTGGCACCCGGCAAAAGTAAGGAGGAAAAATATATGTATTTCAAGTTACGGTAATTAATGCATTTCTTATTCAAACCTAGGAAGACGCACATTAAGTTAGACTTTACTGTCAGACATGTCCGACTTTATGCCGTGTGCGTCTTCAAATCTCCATTTGGACATCTCTGTGTGGAGTTTGCATGCTGTGGGTTTTCTCCGGGTATTCTAACTTCATCCCACATTCCAAAAATATGCATGTTAGGTTCATTGAACAATAAGTTGTCCATAGGTAAGAATGTGAAAGCGAATGGTTGTTTGTCTAGTTGTGCCTTGCAATTTGGCTGGCGACCAGTTTCGGGTGTTCCCCGCCTCTCGCCCAAGGTCAGCTGAAATAGGCTTCAGCTTACACCCCGCAACCCTAATGATAAATAATAAAATGGATGAATGTACAGTACAAGTTTGTTCTGCTAATTTTTGTTAGCCTGTCAATAAGCTGGTCCATTGTAATTTAGCATTAAACTAGCAGCATTAAAGCAAACACTCATCCTGTACAATTGTATTGCTTTTTCTCAGTCTATACAAACTGTATAATTACTTTAACGTGATTCGAATTTCCTACATGTATGTGCACTTCATGTGTATATAAATGTGGTGCTGTTTTTTTTACTTGGTTTTACTGTATTTTACAGTGACCCCAAGGACATTTACCCGGTACATATTTGGCAAACTACATTCTAACATTCAGAGACGGCCGAATAAAGTTCACCGTGTTACATTTTACAATAAGCTGCAACAATTGAAAGAGAGTAAAACAATATAACAAAAATATATGTTAATACTAATAACATTCAGAGACGGCCGAATAAAGTTCACCGTGTTACATTTTACAATAAGCTGCAACAATTGAAAGAGAGTAAAACAATATAACAAAAATATATGTTAATATTAATAACACAGATTTGTTTTTGCCTTTTTTTGTGTTGTTTTTTTAAATATAAGCATCATTGCTGGTTATGCAAATGAAACATCCATCCATCCATTTTCTACCGCTTATCCCTTTTGGGGTCACGGGGGGCGCTGGAGCCTATCTCAGCTACAATCGGGCGGAAGGCGGGGTACACCCTGGACAAGTCGCCACCTCATCGCAGGGCCAACACAGATAGCCAATTTAGTGTTGCCAATCAACCTATCCCCGGGTGCATGTCTTTGGAGGTGGGAGGAAGCCGGAGTACCCGGAGGGAACCCACGCAGTCACGGGGAGAACATGCATGAACAATAATGTCAAATTGACTATGCCACCACCACTTTAACTATATTGGCAATCTGGGGGAAACTCTAAACAGCTCTCATTCTATTATTGGCCGAACACTGTGTTCTTTCAAGATGCTAGGGGGCCATTTAGGTCATCTATCTGTGTGGATTTCAAGGAAGAGAAGGCTACATGCCGACAGCTTACTGTTACTGGTGGAAGCAAACGTGTTGACTAGATAACAGCTAGTAGTGTAACGGTATAGCATCATTACTGTTAATATGCAAGTCAATATTAAAGTCACATTCACATTCATGGCGGATTTAAAAAACCGTACCTATAGTTCCAACCATATATGACATCACGACTATGGTAGCGCTAACATCACATCCATAAATCAGTGAAGCTTAGTCCTGATTAGGGATGCTCGACGACAGAGCCACATTACCCCAGTTCTGCGCTCTCTGCACTGGCTTCCAGTCCGTTATAGAGTTGATTTTAAACCGCGGTTTGTTTTTAAGGCAGTTCATAGTACTGCTCCATATTATTTGAGTGAGCTCTTAAACATCCATTCCAGTCGAGCTCTACGGTCTGACAACCAACAGCAGCGAGAGGTTCCTAGGTCCAAATATAAACATTGAAGTGATCGGTCTTTCTCCGTAGCTGGTCCCAGACTTTGTAACATGTTACCAGCCGAACTACGGCCCCTCACAAATTCACATTGGTTTAAGACTAAACATAAGCCCTGCTTAAAATTATGATGACACTATTTATGATTTCAACATAAGTTTCTATTGTTTTGTTATATTTATTATGTTCTCTTGTTTTATGCTCTGTCTTTCTTTGTTGTTCAGCACGTAGGTTCCGCTATAGCTGATGTAAAGGCCTTTACACATGAAGTTTGATTAATTGATTGATAAATATTCGGAGCAAAACCGCTTTTTCTCATTACATTATGCCATTTTCTTTATTTTGCCATTCATGCTTTTTTTTTTTTATTACCAGACTGTGCCACGTCAATGTCATTCCAACTGTGGTTGTGGCATGTCAAGAATGCTATGCTGTGTATTGTATGCTGTATTGCTGTTTGCAGTATTTACCACACATTTTAATTAATTATTTGATTCATCATTTTAATTTATAATTGATTTTTTTTTAGTTTACTAATAGCAGTGTGGTCGTTTTAACCCACGCCAAAGACTCAACAAAAGCAAAACGAGGCGACCGACTGCAGCAGCCTAGGAAAAGTTTGAATCTTGTGAATCGTGTAGAAATGTTTGATCAAGTGAAATTTGTCAAACAGAGAACAACGGTGGGCATGAAAAACACTAACCTATTTATTAGAGGTGTCCGATAATGGCTTCTTTTTTTTTTTTGCGGATGTTCTCCCGAAATGTGTTTGTCATTCTTGTTTGGTGTGGGTTCACAGTGTGGCGCATATTTGTAACAGTGTTAAAGTTGTTTATACGCCACCCTCAGTGTGACCTGTATGGCTGTTGACCAAGTATGACTTGCATTCACTTGTGAGTGTGTCAAAAGCCGTAGATATTATGTGATTGGGCCGGCACGCAAAGGCAGTGCCTTCAAGGTTTATTGGCGCTCTGCACTTCTCCCTATGTCCGTGTACACAGCGGCGTTTTAAAAAGTAATAAATTGTACTTTTTGAAACAGATACCGATAATTTTGAAACCGATACCGATAATTTCCGATATTACATTTTAAAGCATTTATTGGCCGATAATATCGGCAGTCCGATATTATCGGACATCTCTACCTTTTATCATTAACTGTCTGGAATGCACTTATGTTGTATTTACTTTAATGTTGAATGGTAATTGTTGTTTTGCCCACACCTAGGGCCACAATAATTTACAAAGTTAAGCTCATGACGCAGTAAGTTGAATGATGCAGACACGTTTGTTACTGGATAATAATGAATAATAATGGATTAGATTAGGATACTTTCTAAAATGCTTCTGCCTTGGAGACATTGCATGTGTAAGTAATATGCAACTATAATTATTTGATACTTGTTTATGTAGACAAATGTGCTGTTTTAGACTGCAATATTAAAGTTAAGTTAAAGTATCCCCTGATTGTCACACACACTAAGTGTGGTGAAATTACCCTCTGCATTTGACCCATCCCCTCGTTCCACCCCCTGGAAGGTGAGAGGAGCAGTGAGCAGCAGCGGTGGCCGCGCCAAGGAATCATTTTGGTGATTTAACCCCCAATTCCAACCCTTGATGCCGAGTGCCAAGCAGGGAGGTAATGGGTCCCATTTTTATAGTCTTTGGTATTGTTCAATGAAGGACACTTATTACGTATGTCTAGCTTAAGTGCTATTGTGTGTTTAGCTGTTAGTTAACTCCTAGTAGCCTATAGCCTAGCATGTTTGCCTTTAGTGAATGAATTGACTAAAAAAAATTGCAGAAGCAAAACATATTTTTATGTAGTATCGGCTAGACTTGTATCTGAGATTTTAGATACCAAAAGATTTAATTCAATACATGTTTTTTTGCTGATATCAGTACAGTATTAGGACACCCCTAAATGTCATCGTAATCCACCACAAAGCAATTATGTGGATGGGTTGAGTTTAAGTGTTGAGTTAAATGCAAAAAATGCAGTGCAACAGAAATAAAAAGTAAAACTCCAGTTTAAACTTTGCACATCTGCATTTTTGGGGGCCTGGTCCTTCTTGGTGTAAAAGGTTTAACTCATGGTAGGTAGATGCGTCCATTACCTGCAGGAGTAGGTGGGCTCTCCCACCTTGAACACGTGACCGCAGAGTGGTGACGGCTGGTTGTTCTGCTGCAGCTGAGCGAGGCCTGTAGCTGGATCCTCACCCAGCAGCAGCCACTCCAAGGGAGCGAGAAGGAGCAGCTGACAGGCCAACTCTTCTCTCTGCTCCTCTCGCTGCTCCTCCCTGCTGCTGCAGCCGCTGGGCCCCAAGCAGAGGATTTTGGGTACATACTCTGCCAGGTGAGCATAGAGTTCCACCTGAAGATTTTCCGCTGCCAACCACCGCTGAAGCCAAGAAGGACAAGATGAAAAGGCGTTACAATGTGTAGTAAAAAAAAAAAAAAAGCAACAACATTTTTAGGACTACACAGGAGAAATTGATTGATACATTCACAAGTGTTTCATTCATTAATTGGATTTACATTTTTTCTTATCGGAAAATGTGCTTCGGTTACAACTGTATTGGTAAAGAATGCAACACAGTACTGTGCTGGACGGCAGGTACAGTATTTGTAATCCAACAGCAGATTGAGCGAGCAGAGCAGAGTCTAATCAGCTCTGTCAGTCTTTGTTTGTGTCATCCTTTGAGACTCCAACACAAACACTGAAGGGAATAAGGTTGTTCTTCCCTCTAAAGCAGTGGTTTTAAAACTTGTTTCACCCTAGATCTGCAGTTCCTTCTTTTTCCCCAGCTGGGGTCTTTTGGGTTTTTCCTTGCCCGGATGTGGGTTGAGATCAGGGGATGTCGTCGTCAGTTTGAGAAGCCTTTTGACACTTGTGATTAGGGCTATGTAAATACATGTTACGTGATTGCTTGACAAATGCAGGATAATCATTACTTCAGTGAATTATTCACAAGTTAATAAGGATGAAATATGAATGAATTAATAAATCTTAAAACCTCTATGTACACATTATTAAAGGGGGAACTGCCTATCATTCACAATCCATATGTAAGACAAGAACACATTTGTTTTTCTTTTTTATGCAGTGTAAGTCATAATACGTGGAAAGTACAAGGTGGCTAACAATGCAGATAATGGGAGTACTTTATTTCACCCATAAAGCCCTCTAAATTATCATCCAAAAACCGCCAACAATTTACATCTTGTGACCTGAATATTAACTACCGTAAATTCCTAAAAGCCGCTACTTTTTCCTACGCCTTGATCCCCGTGACTTATAAAAAGGTGCGGTTAATTTATGAATTTTTTTCCCCGCTGTCGTCATTAATGCAAATAGTTTAAAAAAAACAAGCAAAAACACTGAACAGGTCAGTTATTATTTGTGCTATGCTGCCATCTTTTGGACAAGTTCGCTAACACTAGGTGCTGCAGTGCCCATCTTTTTTGAGCTTTCAACCTTTCTACTCGTATAAATTCTTCATTCATAACACCAAGCAACGTTTGTAAGTTTTACAATATAACGAAAACAGTTTATACTGTACTTACTAAACTGTCTCATGTGTGATGTCTGTAGGAGTATTTTTTTTCATATTTGTATGTGCTATCCTAATGTAATCAAGCAAGTGTCGTTAGTATTAGCTATTATGCTAACAGGTTTACAAGTGTCTGTATTAGTATTATTAAAGGGGCCCTATTATGCAAAATCAACTTTTTTTACCTTATGATACCTGCAGAAGAGTATTTGGGATCTGCATATGTCCCGAAAATTTGAAATCAAGTCATGGAGGCATTTCAGAGATATTTATAAAACAATCTTCCCTTCCTTTCTACTTCCTCCAAATGGTCTGTTTGGAATTTAGTTCAAGTGTGACGTTAGCGGATTATCTATATATGGTAGACATTTACTCAGACATCCTTCTGTGAGTCAGCCAATTTAAATGTATGAAAAACCGACTGTGTTACCGTATTTTTCGGAGTATAAGTCGCTCCGGAGTATAAGTCGCACCGGCCGAAAATGCATAATAAAGAAGGAAAAAAACATATATAAGTCGCACTGGAGTATAAGTCGCATTTTTTGGGGAAATTTATTTGATAAAACCCAACACCAAGAATAGACATTTGAAAGGCAATTTAAAACAAATAAGGAATAGTGAACAACAGGCTGAATAAGTGTACGTTACATGACGCATAAATAACCAACTGAGAACGTGCCTGGTATGTTAACGTAACATATTATGGTAAGAGTCATTCAAATAACTATAAAATATAGAACATGCTATACGTTTACCAAACAATCTGTCACTCCTAATCGCTAAATCCCATGAAATCTTACACGTCTAGTCTCTTACGTGAATGAGCTAAATAATATTATTTGATATTTTACGGTAATGTGTTAATAATTTCACACATAAGTCGCTCCTGAGTATAAGTCGCACCCCCGGCCAAACTATGAAAAAAACTGCAATTTATAGTCCGAAAAATACGGTACAACATGTCCAGTGTTGGGACTAACGCGTTACAAAGTAACGCGTTACTGTAACGCCGTTAGTTTCGGCGGTAACTAGTAATCTAACGCGTTATTTTTTATATTCAGTGACTCAGTTACCGTTACTACATGATGCGTTACTACATAAAAAATAACGTAAAATAACGCAGTATCGGCTAGAAACAGAAGATCTGAGTGTGTTTTATTGCAGCGCTGCGGTGTCGTGCTTCTGAATCTCTTGTGTCACAAGCGGAGGCGCGCTCTGTGTGTGTCTGGGTGTGGGGAGGGGGGGTGCGCAATACAACGTAAACCGTTGGCCAACCAAAAAGTAACCACAGAACACTACAGTGTTCTGTGGTTACTTTTTGGTTGGCCAAGCGGACGTGACGACAGGCTGTCCTCACTCAGGTCCGCACGGACCTGGAGGGGGCGTGCCTTAAGTCCGGCTGGAAATCGGGAGAAATTTGGGAGAATGGTTGTCCCGGGGAGAGGCGCTCAAATTCGGAAGGGTTGGCAAGTATGAGATATTCTCACTTCTTTTCTTTTGTCGAGCACAAAGAAAAGAACATTTTAGTTAAATGTAAGTTGTGTCTTGGATCAAAGATCCTATCTACTGCCCAAAACAATTCAAATCTGCCTGGTTAAGCTTTGTGTATGTCACGTGTGCCTTCCTTAGGTGAAGCCAGGTGTACAGCTATGTTGTTATTATGCTGTTTGTTACTTATGTATGTTATGTTGCAGCTATTTAAAATAGTTTTGTCAATTTGTTCTGGCCTGAAACAAATTGGCCCTTTGAAACATATCTTTGTCTTTGTGTGTTGTATGTAGACCACATTGCTTTCTGAGTTCAGTGATGCAAATGCGTGTCAAGTTGATCAACACATTGTATTATTCTCCAGTGCAATAACAGTACTGAAATTAAGGCTAAAAGGGCATTAATGGGAACTTTAAAAAAAAAAAAGTAGAAGAAGTAACTAAATAGTTACTTTTCACAGTAACGCATTACTTTTTGGTGTAAGTAACTGAGTTAGTAACTGAGTTACTTTTGAAATAAAGTAACTAGTAACTGTAACTAGTTACTGGTTTTCAGTAACTAACCCAACACTGAACATTTCAACGATTAAACCCAACGAAGGAAAATGCGCTGTTTGCTTTAACCAACGGAAGTCACGACACTAACTTTCAGCCTCATCTGAAGTAAAAAAGTGCCTCACTTTTAACTTTTATGATTCGTGGCGATGTGCCTTCATCTGTGTAGAAGTCACTATGAGTCTGTGAAAAGTAGAGTTCTGCTTCAACCACAAACTCTCACAAAAATTGATTTTCCAAAAAACTATTTTAAATGCGGGCTCGGTGCCTGTTATTTATGACAATGGAGGAGACAATGAAACGGTAAGTAACAACAGCAGGTTAGAAATGTGTGAATGAAACGTTGGCAATGTTATCTCGATTTGTTGTGTCGCTAGCTTAGCCTACCAATGTAAGACAATAGCGTCACCGTCCTGCGGCAAAATAAAGAATGATTTTCCTAAAAACGACTTAATTGGATCAGTGCCTACAGTGTTCGGCAATGGCAGTGTTTCCCACACATTCATTTATTTGTGGCGGCCCGCCACGAAAGAATTAAGGCCGTCACAAAAAAATTTTTTTTTTTTTTTTTTTTTGTCCTGTCCAGCTTCTCAGGCAAATCATGTAGTTCAGTGTTTTTCAACCACTGTGCCGCGGCACACTAGTGTGCCGTGAGATACAGTCTGGTGTGCCGTGGGAGATTATCTAATTTCACCTATTTGGGTTAAAAATAGTTTTTGCAAACCAGTAATTATAGTCTGCAAATTATGTGTTGTTGAGTGTCGATGCTGTCTAGGGCTCGGCAGAGTAACCATGTAATACTCTTCCATATCAGCCTGTAGCTAATTGCTTTGTAGATGTCGGAAACAGCAGGAGGCAGTGTGCAGGTAAAAAGGTGTCTAATGCTTAAACCAAAAGTAAACAAAAGGTGAGTGCCCCTAAGAAAAGGCAGTGAAACTTAGGGAGGGCTATGCAGAACGAAACTGGCTACAAAGTAAACAAAAACAGAATCCTGGACGACAGCAAAGACTTACTGTGGAGCAAAGACAGCATCCGGATGTACATCCGAACATGACATGACAATCAACAATGTCCACACAAAGAAGGATAAAAACAACTGAAATATTCTTGATCGCTAAAACAAAGTAGATGCGGGAAATATCGCTCAAAGGAAGACATGAAACTGCTGCAGGAAAATACCAAAAAAAAGAGAAAAAGCCCACCAAAATAGGAGCGCAAGACAAGAACTAAAACACCACACACAGGAAAACATCTAAAAACTCAAAATAAGTCATGGCGTGATGTGACAGGTGGTGACAGTACACCTACTTTGAGACAAGGGCTATAGTGATGCATGCTTGGTTATGGATTAATTCATATTCAACAATTGCGACAACGACTTTTTACTGTCAACTGAGTTTCGTTTTTTTAGGATTTCTGCTGGTGGTGGGCCTCCGCATTTTTTCAACGCAAAAAATGTGCCTTGGCTCAAAAAAGGTTGAAAAACACTGATGTAGTTGATGTAGATGCCCATATCGGCTGTTCAGATTTACTTTACAAAAGAGAAGTGTAGGATCAAGATTTTTGGAGCTCTTTGTTCAGTGGATCAGATGTTTGATGAAGCTTTGTGTCTATCTACTACCACTACTGTTTTCTGTTTATTTGTTACTGACTGTGGCAGGACACCTCTGCCTCTGTTTCACTTTATGTTGCTGGTAAATAATATGGTTGTAGTAGTAGGCTAAAGTTAAATTATTTAGTATGCACTAATTAAAGGGGCAGAGCTTTAAGAGACATTTTAGCTTTTATATTTTTATAAGATATATTTTTTGTAAGAACCACAATTAATAAATATGTTTCAGTGAATAACTTATTGTTCAAATCTGTATATAAATATGTATATAAAGTGTTGTAATTATATTGTAAAATGGATGGATGGATGGATGGATGGACGTTTAAAACAAAACTGTTATTATTAATTAGTAAGTATAAATTTTTTGAGCCTTTTTAGAGAAAATCATATCATTGTAAATTATGCAAGTTACTCGATGATGTCATTGTGACCACGCCCATAGCCACGCCCCCACCGCCACAGGTATCTTAGCAGTTTATGGGAAACACTGAATGGACAAGTTAGTAATATAATGCGTTATTACGTTGCGATGTCGCTAGTAGCGTGGCTTACTTTACTGCAGCCGGCTTGAGCCTCAATTGTTCAAAGCAGCCACAGTGAAAGTATTAACATGATATAAAATAGAAAATCATTCTACTGTCAATATAAGGGATGTGAGCACCCTTTGAGAAAAAGAGGAACATTTCCATCAGCACAAAGTGCTGCCACGCAAACCTCGAAAGAAAGCAATTTTGGAAAATTAAAACTACATTTCCCGCAATTGACTGCATTTCTACACTACACTTTACCTTTTTACCATTACCATTCATTAACCTCTTTTGCCGGTCTTTTGGACACTTACATGTTCCATGTAATGTATCACAGACTTTTTCTATTTTTTTGTAGATCATTTACTAACATGATTATTAGAGATGTCCGATAATGGCTTTTTTGCCGATATCCGATATTCCGATATTGTCCAACTCTTAATTACCGATTCCGATATCAACCGATACCGATATATACAGTCGTGGAATTAACACATTATTATGCCTAGTTGTGATGCCCCGCTGGATGCATTAAACAATGTAACAAAATAAATCAACTCAAGTTATGGAAAAAAATGCCAACATGGCACTGACATATTTATTATTGAAGTCACAAAGTGTATTATTTTTTTTAACATGCCTCAGTACAGCAGCTTGGAATTTGGGACATGCTCTCCTTGAAAGAGCATGAGGAGGTTGAGGTGGTGTGAGGGGGTGGGGGGGTGTATATTGTAGCGTCCTGGAAGAGTTAGTGCTGCAAGGGGTTCTGGGTATTTGTTCTGTTGTGTTTATGTTGTCTTACGGTGTGGATGTTCTCCCGAAATGTGTTTGTCATTCTTGTTTGGTGTGGGTTCACACAGTGTGGCGCATATTTGTAACAGTGTTAAAGTTGTTTATACGGCCACCCTCAGTGTGACCTGTATGGCTGTTGACCAAGTATGACTTGCATTCACTTGTGTGTGTGAAAAGTAGGGTTGGGTATCGAGTATCGATTGGAACCGGGACTAACTTTCCGATTCTCCCGGAATCGTTCAAAAGTTTAAATTTCGATTCCTATTTTCGATACCAGTCCGCTGACCGGAAAAAAATATGTCCGCCGAACTGGAATTAGAAGCCGCTGAACACCAACGAAGAAGCGCCCACCGCCGGAAGTGTTAGCATAGCCGAGCGAGTCAGTCAAGCTCAAGCATGGATAGCGGGCGTCGGCGGTCGAAAGTGTGGCTTTACTTTACAAAAAAAAATGAAATAACCGCGAAATAACAGAGCTCCATGTCCATCAAGAAACGAGTGGAGAGAGAGCTGCAGATGTACCAGGACGTTCCACCGATACTTATGTCTGACGACCCTGCTGTGCATGGTGGTGGTCCGGTGGAACCAACAAAAGACTTATCCTTTGCTGTCATATCTCGCTTTCTCCTATTTATGTGTTCAAGCTTCTTCCAAACCCAGCGAACGTGTATTTTCCACAGCAGGAGACACTATCTGTCCAGAACGCTCACGCTTCCTGCCTGAGAAGGCGGATACGGTCATTTTCCTAAACAAGAACTGTCTCTGATTTTATACTGTACCTGCTGCTAACCTGGACTGAGTTTTGCAAGTTGTTTCTTATTGTTTATTTGCTTTTCTGCACTAGGTTAGCCCATCAGTGGGAGCACGGTAACATTTTTAAGTACCTGCAGCATCATACACTTGTGTGTGTAAATGTGTTTTCATGAGGTTTTCAAAAATAAAGCTCTCTTGAGGAAAGTGTACCCCTGGGAAAATGTATTCATAATTTATAATATTTATATTCAAGTTCATAGATTTGATATTTATATTCTAGTTGAAAACAGCCCTGTGAGGAATTTATAGTAAAGTTCATAAAAAGTTAATAGAATTAAAATTGATGGAGAATGTCAGACTATTTCATTCAGAAAGACTGTAGGTTAGCTAGCTCATTTAAAATATCCTAAACTTTTTTTTGACCCTGCCTCTTAAAAGAATCGGAATCGAGAATCGTCAGGAATCGGAATCGGAATCGTTCGAATTCAAACGATACCCACCCTAGTGAAAAGCTGTAGGTATTATACGATTGGGCCGGCACGCAAAGGCAGTGCCTTTAAGGTTTATTGCCACTTCGTACAGTGGCGTTTTAAAAAGTCATAAATGTTACTTTTACTTGTGTGTGTGAAAAGCCGTAGGTATTATACGATTGGGCCAGCACGCAAAGGCAGTGCCTTTAAGGTTTATTGCCACTCCGTACAGTGGCGTTTTAAAAAGTCATAAATGTTACTTTTTTAAACCGATACCGATAATTTCCGATACCACATTTTAAAGCATTTATCGGCCGATAATATCGGCAGTCCGATATTATCGGACATCTCTAATGATTATCATTGAAAATGTGCTGTAAAATTCTATAACGTGCATGCAAAGAACTCAGAAAACGTTTCCCATATGGCAACTTTAGCCTTTAGCCACGCCCTCACGAGTAATATACTTCCGGTGCCGTGACCTATGTATACAATTCGTCACGTCAAAAATATATCTTCTCGCTGGCTACTAATAAATACTATAGAACTACAACTGGTTCTGAACTAACAGTGTTTCGGAATGTAATTTTCCAAATATGATTAGCAGCAGCAAAGTGGAACGTTGTCAACGTTGTGGCTCTGAGAGCGTTGGAGGCGACAACAAGTAAGATAACTAGATGGTTAGCTAACTAGCTAGCTCGCTTCGGTGCTCTTAACCATGATCTTAAATATGTTTTATCTATTTATTGCAACTTAGTGAGTACCTGCGGTTGAGGAGAGCGTTTTACAAATTTTGATTAGATTGCGTTTTAAAAACACGGAAGTAATATTTTGACATGAAAATTAAAGTTTAAAACGCAAATTTCCGCGTTTTCGTTGAAATTTCACATACCTGCAATATACACATGGATATGTCCAGGATTTAGCATTAGAGATATAAAGACTCTGTAGAAGTTTATATGATTACTGTGATCTTTTTTGGTGGTGTGCATCACGGATGTTAGTGTTTTTGTTTTATTTCATCTTTTATTTGTCTATACATATTGGTGCACAATATGTAGTATTTATTAAAATGTTGTCGTTTTTCCATTACATTTTACTTCTGTTACTGTATGTAAAAATCTGCTCTGCAACAATGTAATTTCGCCATTAAGGGATAAATAAAAGTCTATCCTATCCTAACTTCCACAACTAGTGAGTCTATGACGAGGACTTCTGTTTTGTATGATCAACCGTTTTACTGCCGTGTTACATAAACATTAGGAAACAATAAAGGTATGTACATGAACATTTATAAAAAACTTTCTGTGTAAATAACTCATTTCACAAGGTTTGCAGCTTACGTACGATGAGGCTAATAAGTGGAATTTTTTTTTCTGAAATTTTGTGGGTGTGGCTTGAATACCGATCTGTAAAATATGATAAGAATTAGCGATATTTTTATTATAAGCAATAACACACACAAACAATTTTTAGTGTGGCGTGATTACAGAGAGTGAACTAGGTTATGCTGCTATATTGAAAAGCTGTAATTATTTTTTAAATATCTTGCATCTCACAGTAGAAGGATGTGGCCATAAACCAAGAAGTTGGCCAACTTTGACATCTAACTTAGACCCGAGATGGCAAGACAGACAGAAAATATGCTTTTTTAGCCCTACGTAAGGATTAGGATTAATTATTCTTCTAAAGGTGAATACATGAACATCCTATCAATTAGCATCCCAGTGAGAGCAGACAATGTACAGTACGTGATTGTTTTATTATGTTAGTAATTAGTATATCTTATTCAGCACATTGAAATACTGCTGCATAATGCTTGTGTAAAGCTGCATCTGTTTAGCACACAGTTTCTAAAACTTGTTGCTCATTCTCCTTATATTCAGGCTAAAAAATTAAATTTCTGGATTATAATTTTTCCCAAAGTACCGTATTTTTCGGACTATAAATCGCAGTTTTTTTTCATAGTTTGGCTGGGGGTGCGACTTAGACTCAGGAGCGACTTATGTGTGAAATTATTAACACATTATCGTAAAATATCAAATAATATGATTTAGCTCATTCACGTAAGAGACTAGACGTATAAGATTTCATGGGATTTAGCGATTAGGAGTGACAGATTGTTTGGTAAATGTATAGCATGTTCTATATGTTATAGTTATTGAATGACTCTTACCATAATATGTTACGTTAACATACCAGGCACGTTCTCAGGTGGTTATTTATGCGTCATATAACAATAACGTACACTTATTCAGCCTGTTGTTCACTAATCTTCATTTATTTTAAATTGCCTTTCAAATGTCTATTCTTGGTGTTGGGTTTTATCAAATAAATTTCTCCCAAAAATGCGACTTATATATATGTCGCACTGGAGTATGTTTTTTTCCTTCATTATGCATTTTCGGCCAGTGCGACTTATACTCCGGAGCGATTTATACTCCGAAAAATACGGTAGTGTTTTTTGTGTCTCACAAAGTATGCCGTAAGTAGTAGGTTTGTTGTTGTTGAAAGGAAAAGCAAAAATTGTGATAAGTCGGTGAAATTAATGACCGAACTATGCTTAAAATGCCCAAAATACATAAATATTACATGTTACTATGAATGTGACATTACATATATACTTACAGAATGTATATAAAACGTTGATGGAGGTATTTGGATGTTTTTTAGAGCACTCAATCTAACCCCTATTGACTCCATTTTTAGCTGACTTTTGCTATGGTTTATTTACGATTTAGAATGTGAAAAAAACATGTGTTTTTGTCTTACATAAGGGTTGTGAATGATAAGAAATTCCTTCAAAAATGTCGGCAAAAGTCAAATAATTTTGGTATATTTCAACGTGTATTATGACAGTTGTAAAGTTACAACCTAAGAAAGGTGAACATAAATATGGTAATACCGGCATAAAGCAACATGTTTATGTGGGGAAAATAGTAAATTATAGTGCGCTGGAAAGTGGTAAACAACCAGTTATGGTGTTTGCAAATAAACATTCTTTGCAAGTTTTAAACTGTATAAACTTGTACATTTTGAAGCATTTATCGGCTGATAATATCAGCCTGCAATACCTGAGCATTTCATGGAATCTACTTTTATACCCAATCATGGCACCACCTGTTCCCAATTTGCCTGTTCACCTGTGGATGTTCCAAATAAGTTGTAAAGTTACAACCTAAGAAAGGTGAACATAAATATGGTCATACCGGCATAAAGCAACATGTTTATGTGGGGAAAATAAAGTGGTAAACAACAGTTGTACATTTCTGGATTATAATTTTTCCCAAAGCACTGTATTTTTCGGATATAAATCGCAGTTTTTTTTCATTGTTTGGCCGGGGGTGCGACTTATACTCAGGAGCGACATTCACTGTACAAACACACATACTGTATACACATACTGTACATATACATTCACTGTACAAACACACACATACACATACTATAAATATACATTCACTGTAACAAACACACATATACACATACTGTACATATACATTCACTGTACAAACACAGATATACACATACTGTACATATACATTCACTGTACAAACATACATATACACATACTGTACATATACAAGTACATATGCACACATACACTCATGCACATAATCACGTTTCATCAAACATATATTAATGTTGTTGCCCTAGGGTGAACTGGGTATAACACATGGCACTCTGACAAAGCTTAACCTATTGTTACTATAACAATCTACAAGGTTAATGTAGGTTGCTTCTCTTTCTTCCACTCCATTTTTCTGCATTCTTTCATATCTCAAGTTATCATTACGTATATGTATTGTTGCATTTGAAACAACTGTATTGTTGATAATAAAGGTAAAGTATTGGTATTGTTCATTATCAATAGCGCTATTTCTATTGATATTTGTATTGCTCCATTTTTAGTGTAATAATGCTCATTGTCCTTTCTGTATTATTTTTTATTTTCGCTAACTGCTTATTTGCTATTACTTTTACCATCATATTTGTACATGTCGTATTTCTGATGTTGCTCTATTGTTGTTGTGTTTGCTGTTGTTGTTTTTGTCTCTCTGTCCAATCCCCCTCTTGTCCCCACAATTCCCCCCTCTGTCTTCCATTTTTTCTCTTTCTATCCCCTCCTGCTCCGGCCCGGCTGCACCAAATGATAATATAAATACATTTAATAAAGTCAATTACAAATAAGGCAACAAGAGAAGTATCATACACTTCTCTTTTGTAAAGTAAATCTGAACAGCCGATATGGGCATCTACATCAACTATATAATTTGCCTGAGAAGCTGGACAGGACAAAAAAAAAAAAAAAAAAAATACTCAGGAGCGACTTGTGTGTGAAATTATTAACACATTACCGTAAAATATCAAATAATATTATTTAGCTAATTCACGTAAGAGACTAGACGTATAAGATTTCATGGGATTTAGATTAGGAGTGACAGATTGTTTGGTAAATGTATAGCATGTTCTATATGTTATAGTTATTTGAATGACTCTTACCATAATATGTTACGTTAACATACCAGGCATGTTCTCAGTTGGTTATTTATGCGTCATATAACGTACACTTATTCAGCCTGTTGTTCACTATTCATTTTAAATTGCCTTTCAAATGCCTATTCTTGGTGTTGGGTTTTATCAAATAAATTTCTCCCAAAAATGTGACTTATCCTCCAGTGCGACTTATATGTTTTTTTTCCTTCTTTATCATACATTTTCGGCTGGTGCGATTTATACTCTGGAGTGACTTATACTCCGAAAAATACGGTAGTCTTTTTTTGTGTCTCACAAAGTATGCCGTAAGTAGTAGGTTTGTTGTTGTTGAAGGGAAAAGCAAAAATGTTGAAGGGAAAAGCAAAAATTGTGATAAGTCGGTGAAATTAATGACCGAAGTATGCTTAAAATGGCCAAAATACATAAATATTACATGTTACTATGAATGTGACATTACATATATACTTACAGAATGTATATAAAATGTTGATGGAGGTATTTGGATGTTTTTTAGAGCACTCAATCTAACCCCTATTGACCCCATTTTTAGCTGACTTTTGCTAAGATTTATTTACGATTTAGAATGTGAAAAAAACATGTGTTTTGTCTTACATAAGGGTTGTGGATGATAAGAAATTCTTCAAAAATGTCGGCAAAAGTCAAATAATTTTGGTATATTTCAACGTGTATTATGACAGATGTAAAGTTACAACCTAAGAAAGGTGAACATAAATATGGTAATACCAGCATAAAGCAACATGTTTATGTGGGGAAAATAGTAAATTATAGTGCACTGGAAAGTGGTAAACAACCAGTTATGGTGTTTGCAAATAAACATTCTTTGCAAGTTTTATACTGCATAAACTTGTATCGACTAGTTAGTGTATAAGTTACACATTTAGGCTGACATGTTTATAGCTGTTTCTGACAGCCAGATGGTGTATTATATAAACATACAGGAAGCGTAGCTAGTGTTAGCATTAGCTTCAAGTAGCCAAGCGGCAGGCAGCTTAATCCATGTTTAGCAGGTTAAAATGCTCAGACTGACACATTGGCAGACATGATGACAGTCACGGGGGCTGACAGTGTGTAAGGACGCTTACCGACGCGGTGTCCTTGGCGGAGAACTGTAGGAATTCCGAACATAAGTCGAACGGTGGGTCCTTTCTGTCAGGCTCTGCTTCAGCCATCTTTACTGCCACAGTATACCAGCTCACAGAAAGAACCCGGAATCGGAAGTCATTCCTCACAAGGGGCGGGGCTTCGACTTGAATTGGGCGGAGCCTTAACGTCTAAACGTACAGAAGTTGTTTTAATGGATTTTTAGTAGCAATGTTAGCCTATGGCTTTGCACTTTGTTTATTATATATATATATATATATATATATATATATATATATATATATATATATATATATATATATATATATATATATATATATATATATATATATATATATATATATATATATATATTATATATATATATATATATATATATATATATATTTAGCATTCTATTTTAGTGACTTTGAATTTACAACCCCCTGGCGCTGTTTTTTACTGTTTTTATTTTTTTGTACTTACTTTGTACTTACTTTGATTATTATTTTCAACTGTTTGTAAATGTTGAAATTTATAAATAAAGGTTTAAACTTTTTTTTTTTTTTTAAAACATAGTAGCAATGTCATTCAAAACATTACACAAAGGCCCCCCCCAAAAAAATTTTTTAATAAATATACGTTGTATGAGAAATATAACAAATAATACGAAAATCAAACTAATGGATTGACAGAATAAAGGAAAACGTCATACATCACCTATTTTTTTTTTTTAACTATCCTAAATTTTAATGTGTATTTATTAGAGATGTCCGATAATATCGGCCGATAAATGCTTTAAAATGTAATATCGGAAATTATCTGTATCGTTTTTTTTATTATCTGTATCGTTTTTTGTGTGTGTTTTTTTTAGTTTTATTAAATCAACATAAAAAACCCAAGCTACACTTACAATTAGTGCACTAACCCAAAAAACCTCCCTCCCCCATTTACACTCATTCACACAAAAGGGTTGTTTCTTTCTGTTATTAATATTCTGGTTCCTACATTATATATCAATATATATCAATACAGTCTGCAAGGGATACAGTCCGTAAGCACACATGATTGTGCGTGCTGCTGGTCCACTAATAGTACTAACCTTTAACAGTTAATTTTACTAATTTTCATTAATTACTAGTTTCTATGTAACTGTTTCTATATTGTTTTACTTTCTTTTTTATTCAAGAAAATGTTTTTAATTTATTTTTCTTATTTTATTTTATTAACTTTTTTAAAAAGGACCTTATCTTCACCATACCTGGTTGTCCAAATTAGGCATAATAATGTGTTAATTCCACCACTGTATATATCGGTATCGGTTGATATCGGTATCGGTAATTAAAGTGAAGTGAAGTGAAGTGAATTACATTTATATAGCGCTTTTTCTCAAGTGACTCAAAGCGCTTTACATAGTGAAACCCAATATCTAAGTTACATTCAAACCAGTGTGGGTGGCACTGGGAGCAGGTGGGTAAAGTGTCTTGCCCAAGGACACAACGGCAGTGACTAGGATGGCGGAAGCGGGGATCGAACCTGCAACCCTCAAGTTGCTGGCACGGCCGCTCTACCAACCGAGCTATACCGCCCCCCTTTAAAGAGTTGGACAATATCGGATATCGGCAAAAAGTCATTATCGGACATCCCTAGTATTTATCATTATCATTTTTAGTGAGATTTTCAATATCCAGATAAATTTGTTAATATGAAATTTGCCGAATATACATTTTGCAGCGTTCTCTGACTCTTTGTGGCAGTTATTTTCTATCGTGCCCCCCTTTTCACTTCACCTGATATGTTATATAATATAATGATAATAATAATAATAATAAGGTTGATTGGCATCACTAAAATTGGTGTGAATGTTGTCTGTCTGTCTGTGTTGGCGACTTGTCCAGGGTGTACCCCGCCTTCCGCCCGAATGCAGCTGAGATAGGGTCCAGCACCCCCTGCGACCCCGAAAGGGAAAAGCGTATAGTAATATTATTATTATAATTATTAATAATAATAACATTATTATTATTATTATTATAATTATTATTAATAATAATAATATCAGGCAGCACGGTGGAAGAGGGGTTAGTGCATCTGCAATACGCAGGTCCTGAGTAGTCCTGAGTTCAATCCCGGGCTCGGGATCTTTCTGTGTGGAGTTTGCATGTCCTCCCCGTGACTGCGTGGGTTCCCTCCGGGTACTCCGGCTTCCTCCCACCTCCAAAGACATGCAGCTGGGGATAGGTTGATGGGCAACACTAAATTGGCCCTAGTGTGTGAATGTGAGTGTGAATGTTGTCTGTCTATCTGTGTTGGCCCTGCGATGAGGTGGCTACTTGTCCAGGGTGTACACCGCCTTCCGCCCGTTTGCAGCTGAGATAGGCTCTCGCACACCCGCCACTCCGTTAGGAACAAGCGGTAGAGAAAATGGATAATAATAATAATAATATCCTGTTATCTCGTCATACGCTCATGTTTGATGAAAATAAAAGTGTTCTATTATATTCAAATATTTTGTTTATCTGTATACTATTTTGGGTATTTATTTTTTCGTTTCTGTTATGACGATTTAAATTTTTGTTATGTGAAATATAAAATAAAAGTGTTCTATTATATTACAAATTTTTGTTTATCTGGATACTATTTTGGGTATTTATTTTTTCGTTTCTGTTATGACGATTCTCATTTGTTATGTGGAATATAAAATAAAAGTCTACCATTTTTTAATGTAGTTTTTGCTTATTTCCATTTGGATTTTTTTACATTTCAAAATAAAATTCAAACAAACCAATCCTTTTTTTTCAATTCCCATTTATGAAAATAATTATTCAATGACAAAACATACACTAACTCGTACTGTCACATTCCTGCATTCATGACTACCTTCCATCTACATAGAAGCTTCCAAAAGGGGGCACCATTTCCTGGGGATCCGCTCCAGAGTGTAGCTTATTAATAAATTAATTGAGAGGATGATTCATCTTTGCCATGATTTGATGTAATATTGTATAATAATGACAGAGATTCAATCATTCATTTGCGGCATCATAAAAGGGATGAAATATGACAGTGTGGCTTAAGGAGAGCGATGAATAAAGATGGAGCTAAATAAGGAGGAGGAAGTGGAAGAAGGAGGTGTAGCAGGACAAGGTTCCCACTTCCAACAGTCACTGAGTCGCTTTGATGGCGATTCATCTGCTCAGAGCGAAAATGTTTGACTCATCAGACACTCTTCCCCTTCAGATGAAAGCAGTGCGAGGAGCGTGAGGAGACAGAAGAAGATGTGCTGCTGCTGCTGGGTTTCAGTTCATCCAGTCAAGAAGTCACAGAGCTGCTTTAGGAGGACATCTTTGCTTTTTAAGAGGAATATGTTTCTGAGCACTTTTGTCAAGCTCAACTTGCTAACTGGGCCAATGATGTTATGAGGTGAGTTATATATATATGTATATATACATACATTCATACAGTTTTATATTATATAACCTTGAAATGAAGTCAGTTAATTATGTTTTATTCAGACATTGATGTGTTCCGAGGTTCATGGCTGACTTTTCTTTTAAACGTTAAATTGTTGTGCTCTAATTAAAGTCCTACTGAAATGAATTTTTTTTATTTAAACGGGGATAGCAGATCCATTCTATGTGTCATGCTTGATCATTTGGCGATATTGCCATATTTTTGCTGAAAGGATTTAGCAGAGAACGACGATGATAAAGTTCGCAACTTTTGGTCGCTGAAAAAAAAAGCCTTGCCTATACCGGAAGTAGCGTGACGTCAACAGTTGAAAGGCTCCTTACATTTCCCCATTGTTTACAATGCAGCGAGAGAGATTCGGACTGAGAAAGCGACGATTACCCCATTAATTTGAGCGAGGATGAAAGATTTGTGGATGAGGAACGTTAGAGTGAAGGATTACAGTGCAGTGCAGGACGTATCTTTTTTCGCTCTGACCGTAACTTAGGTACAAGGGCTCATTGGATCCCACACTTTCTCCTTTTTCTATTGTGGATCACGGATTTGTATTTTAAACCACCTCGGATACTATATCCTCTTGAAAATGAGAGTCGAGAACGCGAAATGGACATTCACAGTGACTTTTATCTCCACGACAATACATCGGTGAAGCACTTTAGCTACTGAGCTAACGTGATAGCATCGGGCTTAACTGCATATAGAAACAAAACAAATAAGCCCCTGACTGGAAGGATAGACAGAAGATCAACAATACTACCAAACTCTGGACATGTAACTACACGGTTAATGCTTTCCAGCTTGGCGAAGCTTAGCAATGCTGTTGCTAACGACGCCATTGAAGCTAACTTAGCTACGGAACCTTGACAGAGCTATGCTAAAAACATTAGCTCTGCACCTACACCAGCTCTCATCTGCTCATCACGACCCGTGCTCACCTGCGTTCCAGCGATCGACGGTACGACGAAGGACTTCACCCGATCACCGATGCGGTCGGCGGCCCGGAGACGGAGGAAGTCAAGGTGAGGTCGGCGGCTAGCGCGTCTGCTATCCATCTCAAAGTCCTCCTGGTTGTGTTGCTGTAGTCCGCCGCTAATACACCGATCCCACCTACAACTTTCTTCTTTGCAGTCTTCATTGTTCATTAAACAAATTGCAAAATATTCACCAACACAAATGTCCAGAATACTGTGGAATTTTGAGATGAAAACAGAGCTTTTTGTATTGGATTCAAAGGGCTCCGAATACTTCCGTTTCAACGATTGACGTCACGCGCAAACGTCATCATATCGAAACGTTTTCAGCCGGAAGTTTGCCGGGAAATTTAAAATTGCACTTTATAAGTTAACCCGGCCGTATTGGCATGTGTTGCAATGTTAAGATTTCATCATAGATGTATAAACTATTAGACTGCGTGGTCGGTAGTAGTGGGTTTCAGTACGGGATAACAAGAGAAGAGAATAATTCAATTTGGCTAAAAAATTGGTTTTAGATACTTCACAATGTAGTAGTCACAATAGTAGTCCCTCAACTTAATTGGTTCATAGCTCAAAACACTGAAATCAACATTGCCCATTGAAAAAGTGCCCCTCCACCCAATTTGAACATGTAGCATGCATTTTAAAGAAAAACACATATAGAAATCTTGTATGAAAACAATGTAATAGAATGTACGACAAAGAACTAACTTGGCTAGCAGACTTCTATGGTATCTCCCTCCAGCTGTTTCTCTGTCAAACACACCATTAGCAGCTTCTCCATATTTTCATGGATAAATGTCCACCCTTTTGATATTATTTTAAAGGCCTACAGAAATGAAAATTTTCTTATTTAAACGGGGATAGCAGGTCCATTCTATGTGTCATACTTGATCATTTCGCGATATTGCCATATTTTTGCTGAAAGGATTTAGTAGAGAACATCGACGATAAAGTTCGCAACTTTTGGTCGCTGATAAAAAAGCCTTGCCTGTACCGGAAGTAGCGTGACGTCACAGGTTGTGGAGCGCCTCACATCTGCACATTGTTTATGCTCATGGCCAGCAGCAGCGAGAGCGATTCGGACCGAGAAAGCGACGATTACCCCATTAATTTGAGCGAGGATGAAAGATTCGTGGATAAGGAAAGTGAGAGTGAAGGATTAGAGGGCAGTGGAAGCGATTCATATGGGGAAGACGCTGTGAGAGGCGGGTGGGACCTGATATTCAGCTGGGAATTACTAAAACAGTAAATAAACACAAGACATATATATACTCTATTAGCCACAACACAACCAGGCTTATATTTAATATGCAACAAATTAATCCGCATAACAAACACCTCCCCCCTCCCGTCCATATAAGCCACTAATACAAATCAAAAACCCGCACAACACACTCAATCCCACAGCCCAAAGTACCGTTCACCGCCGTAAAGTTCATATAACACATATATTTCCCCAAAGTTACGTACGTGACATGCACATAGCGGCACGCACGTACGGGCAAGCGATCAAATGTTTGGAAGCCAAAGCTGTACTCACGGTAGCGCATCACCTATCCAACTCAAAGTACTCCAGGTTGTGTTGCTGTAGCCAGCCGCTAATACACGATCCCACCTACAGCTTTCTTCTTTGCTGTCTTCATTGTTCAATAAACAAATTGCAAAAGATTCACCAACACAGATGTCCAGAATACTGTGGAATTTTGCGATGAAAAAAGACGACTTAATAGCTGGCCACAATGGTGTCCCAATATGTCCGCACAATCTGTGACGTCACGCGCAAACGTCATCATACCGAGACGTTTTCAGCAGAATATTTCTCAGGAAATTTAAAATTGCACTTTACTAATCTAACCCGGCCGTATTGGCATGTGTTGCAATGTTAAGATTTCATCATTGATATATAAACTATCAGACTGCGTGGTCGGTAGTAGTGGGTTTCAGTAGGCCTTTAACATCCTTGGCTGCCGTTATCAACTCATTCTGCTTCAGTATGGTGCAGACTAGCAGTGCTGCGCTACAACTGCTTTACAAAGTTAGATAGCTACACGCTCTGTCATGTTTTTAATTATTTGTTTCTTTAATTCAATAGATATGATCCACTTATTCTTCTCAGCATTGTCCTTAATACTCAATTTCTTCTTTCCCATGCTTGGAAAAACAAAGCTACGTCCATCTCTAGCTATAAGCTAATGCTCGCGAGTGAGATCGGATGTTTAGGTGCGGATCTTACTGGGGTTCACTGTGACATTCGCTATGCCTGCTAGCATTGGGGAGGCTCATAACTCAAATTTACTCGCAAGTTAAAACATAACAATTAGCCGAGAGACAGCTTGTATCTTGAAAAACTTGTAAGTTGAGGTACCACTGTACTTCTCAAATAGTGGGGAAAGTCCGGTAAAGTTTGTCACTTTCAGTATCTTTATCCATGCATAAATGATACATAAGCCTTCAATCAATCAATCAATCAATCAATCAATCAATGTTTACTTATATATAGGGATGATGTTTGAAACCGGTTCTCCCGGTTGTTCGATAAGATCCGATTCAATGGACTCAAATCCCTTTTTGAGAACCGGTTCCCGTTATTGAGGCCACTATAGTAAAGAAAAAGAGTTGTTTCTTTATTTAAATCCCATCCCACAGGAAATTCCCTGTGGGACGGCAATGTTATGCCCATTTGATTGTAGACTCTTACTGACACCTTGTGGCGATATGAAAATACTACGCGTCATTAGTTTGGGCACTTCCAGGTTGAGACAATTGAGAAGTAGACAAGTTGTGTTAGCTCTTACAAGCCTTGGAAAAGATAAGTCTGTAAGTAAACTGTTTAACTTGTTTATGTAACTCAATATCAAGGTGGAAAGTGGTTAAATTTGATACTAAGATGTTTATTGAGAAACGATTTTTGTTCAATGGATGTTTTGAGGACTTAAAATGGCTGCCAGTCGTGTATTTCCAACATCGAAATAATTTTTTGGAAGAAGAATTGTTGATTGATGACTGTGGTGTTCTTAGTGTCATAGTGTGTAGTTGGTATGTTCCAATACCAGCAGAAGTGCACTTTTTGGAGAGCTGTATTATTTTCAGTTTTGTGCCCAAGGGACTGATTTTATTTAACACTATATTATTATTTATACACCTATAGTGATCACAGAGACAGGTTGTTTTTGTGTTACTGTATATATTTGTTTTTCTGAAAAATCCCACTTAATATACTTTGGGTAACAACACAACAGTCAATGTTGATTTATTTTATTTTTTTAGAGGGGTAACAGTCAATATTTATTTATTTATTTTATTTTATTGTTATAAAATAAGTTTGTTAAACCAAATATTGTGTTTTTTTCCTTATATAACAACCTATCTGGATTCGATAAGAGAATCGATAAGGAATCGGTTCAATAAGAGGATTCGATAATGGGCTCGAACTCGATAATTTCTTATCAAACATCATCCCTACTTATATAGCCCTGTGGAGGTCTTGCTCCTCCGGGTTCTTCAAACCACCAGTTACCGACATGACAGCGGCGTACATGGTTTGATACAAAGATTTATTTTTCAATAAATGTCTTTGGTATTGCTTTTCAGCCATCGGGTTGCGTCAGTCTTCTCCTTCTCACTCGTGCTTCACCAATCACCATCAACAACCCTCCCCTCTTCTTCCCGACTGCTGCCTTTAACAGAGCGACAGGTGATCAGACAAACACTCCCAGCTGGGTCATCTACGCAGCTGTCGCTGATCTCGAAGCCAATCCTTCGCTGCAGGTCCACAGGCCTCGCCCCCCCCCACGGCGTCCGGCCTCGCCTACTCCCCCCCCTGTGAGGGAGCGGGAAAGGAAGATCTGCGCTTTGCATCTTTCATGCGGTGGAGCCACTGGAGGGGTTTGTGGTCCGAGCAGAGGCGGAATGAGCGCCCCAGGAGGTAGTATCGGAGGGCCCCGACCACCCACCTGATGGCGAGGCACTCCCTCTCCACTGTGCTATACCTGGCCTCTCTTTCGGATAGCTTCCGGCTGATGTAAAGGATGGGTCGGTCGACACCCTCCACCTGCTGGGACAAAACCGCTACCAGTCCTCTGCCTGACGCCTCAGCCTGCAGACAAAACGGGCCTTCTTCACCCTCTCAAACGCCTGCTGGCACTGCTCCGTCCACTGGACCAGATCTGGAGCACCCTTTCGGGTGAGGTCAGTTATTGGGCTGGTCAGGTCCGCAAACCGGGGGATAAACCTCCGGTAGTAACCTGCCAGATCCAAAAACTGCCTCATCTCTTTTTTCGTCCTGGGGATTGGGCAGGCCGCAATTGCCGCTGTTTTGTCTACTTGCGGTCGCACCTGCCCTCCTCCCAAGTGGTACCCCAAATACTGTACTTCCCTCCAGCCAACTGCACACTTCGCCGGGTTGGTGGTGAGCCCTGCCTGTCTCAGGGACTCGAGCACTGCCCCCACCCGCCGCAAGTGTTGTTCCCAGCTGCTACTCTGGATGATGACGTCATCCAGGCAGGCGGCCGCGTATGTAGCGTGGGGTCGCAGTACCCGGTCCATGAGGCGCTGGAACGTGGCAGGCGCACCGAACAAGCCAAACGGAAGTGTCACAAATTGGTACAAACCTTCCGGAGTGGAAAAGGCCGTTTTTTCCTTGGACTCTGGTGACAAGGAAAGGGTTAAATCCAGTGTCGTGAAAAAACGAGCAGTGCCCAGCCAATCCAGGAGCTCATCGACCCGAGCGAGTCAAAACGTGATACTTCGTTCACCTTGCGGTAATCCACACAGAACCGCACAGACCCATCCTTCTTCCCTACCAGAACGATGGGGCTGCACCACGCACCTTGGGATTCTTCTATTACCCCCAATTCCAGCATGGATTTGAATTCCTCCCGAACTACTTTGCGTTTGTGTTCGGGGAGCCTATAGGGCCGAGACCGCACCGTAACACCCGGGCTGGTCTCAAAATGATGCTGGATGAGGTTCTTGCGCCCGGGCCGAGGGGAGAACACATCAGAAAAGCGCCGCTGCAGCTTGGCAACATCCGCTCTCTGCGCTAACGTGAGCTGATCGTCACAGAGGAGGGGGGAGGGCAAACCAGGGCGTGGGACCTCTGGCCCGAACTCCTCCTCCTCCTCAACCACCGTCACCATGGAAACGCCTCCTTCCATGCTTTCAGGAGGTTTATATGATAAATTTGGGTGCCTCCGCCCCGGTCCGAGCGCCGGACCTCGTAGTCCACATCACCTACTTGCTGTGTGACCTCAAAGGTCAATATCTATACTCCAAAACCAGGAGGGTGTGCCTGGGCAAGGATAGTTTCGCCCTATTGTAGTGACAAAAACAACTGTTATGATGCAAACGAGCAACCCTACTGTCAAAGTCAAGAATTGTGGCAGAACGTTCGCAGCAGATCGACTACTACCAGTCCTAAATAGTCGGTACGCGATCGGACTAGAAGTAGTCATTTCGAAATATTACCTTCGGCCTACTTACTGTAACGTAGCTGTCCGAATGATTACCCTGCAGACAACGCTTCAAGTTGGTCATATTTTTACGGCAGAAAATCGAGCCACAAAGTTCACAACGTGTCTTGTTGTCTTCCCTGGCAAAGATGAAGTGCGTCCATGTCTCTTCTCTTATCTGTATTTGTGGAAGACATATTGTATTGAGGTGTGTAACAATACAGTCTTGTTCTCCCAGTGAAAAATCAAAACACAGTGTCTTACAAAGACAGTAGTTCTGATTGGATCCCCTCCGTGATTTACCCTCCATTCCTCTCCCACATGTAACTTTGATTGCATAACTTCTCCCACCCCAAAATTAAATACGATTGAATTTCGTCTCAGTCAACATTTTGGTCTCGTTTTTATTCTTTGACCAAATTGCATTTGTTGTGATTCGTTATCGTCCTATTTCAGAAAATAAATTATTGACGATAGCAAAGCCGAAAATGTTTAGTCAACAAAATTAACACTTCTTTAAAAAAGGTTTTACTACAATAGGTTCCAAATAATATATTGCGAGAATCGGTTTGAATTAAGAATTGTATTGAACCGAGAATAATTTAATCATATTTACTTTTACTGAAAAAAGTGCATGGTCTCAGTAAGGGCCCAAAGTAACCCAAAAAGGACCATTTCCCACTAAAGATCCAAGGGGAATCCAAATAGTCCCAAGGTTCTGAAGTAAAATTCCCGTTGCTGCAAAAGAGCCCAAACTACTCAAGAGGTTTGTGTGTATTTCGAACTTTTTGGGCACCACATTTATCATTGGGACCACTTGGGTTCTTTTGGGACCTTCTTGAACCCCTCCAAGGCCTGAATGAGTTCAATTTAGACAATGTCAGTCAGTCTCAGTCTTTCCTATGACTGTGAAGTTGTCGGGGGGGATAACTGCGATGAAGAAGCAGCGAGTCTGCGCCAGTTCCCACGGTCCTTAGTGGCCATCAATAGCTCTGGGGTCGACAATTATGTCTGTGTCTTGATGTTGTCTGTCCAGGATTTCCGTGGTCTTGCTCGCTTCCTTCCAGCCTCTAGTGATGGTCATGATGGTCTTGCACAGGGTGTCGTGGCGGCATGTGTGGCCGAACCAAGCTAATTTCCTTCTTTTGACAGTTGCGAGCAGGGGTTCTTGGTGACCGAGTCTTTCGACTTCACCTCACACATACAGTACTCACTGGTTTTATGTTTGTGGTATGTTATCTTGGGTATTCTAGACCAGTGTTTTTCAACCTTTTTTGGGCCAAGGCACACTTTTTGCGTTGAAAAAATCCGGAGGCACACCACCAGCAGAAATCGTAAAAAAACAAAACTCAGTTGACAGTAAAAAGTCGTTGTCGCAATTGTTGGATATGACTTTAAACCATAACCAACCATGCATCACTATAGCTCTTGTCTCAAAGTAGGTGTACTGCATACTTGCCAACCCTCCCGTTTTTAGCGGGAGAATCCCGGTATTCAGCGCCTCTCCCGATAACCTCCCGGCTTAAATTTTCTCCCTACAAACTCCCGGTATTCAGCCGGAGCTGGAGGCCACGCCCCCTCCAGCTCATTGCGGACCTGAGTGGGGACAGCCTGTTCTCACGTCCGCTTTCCCACAATATAAACAGCTTGCCTGCCCAATGACGTCATAACATCTACGGCTTTTAGAGAGTAGAGTGCACAACTGCGCACACAACAAGGAGACGAAGCAGAAGAACGAGGAAGTTACAGACATGGCGACGCAGTCGACGAGCAAGATGAAGAAATACGCTTGCAAGTTCCAAAACGAATGGAAACAAGAATTTCAGTTCATCCAGGACAGTTCGAAGGGAAAGGGGTATGTAGCCTGTACATTATGTAAAACAGACTTCTCCATTGAACACGGTGGCCGAAATGATATACTCAGTCATGAACGGAGAAGTTAAACAGGACAATACTGCCATCTACTGGATAGCCTCCGGAACACTGAAATTCAAGTATTTATTTTATTTATATGTATAATAAAATAAATATACATATATATATATATATATATATAGCTAGAATTCACTGAAAGTCAAGTATTTCATACATATATATATATATATATATATATATATATATATATATATATATATATATATATACACTACCGTTCAAAAGTTTGGGGTCACATTGAAATGTCCTTATTTTTGAAGGAAAAGCACTATACTTTTCAATGAAGATAACTTTAAACTAGTCTTAACTTTAAAGAAATACACTCTATACATTGCTAATGTGGTAAATGACTATTCTAGCTGCAAATGTCTGGTTTTTGTTGCAATATCTACATAGGTGTATAGAGGCCCATTTCCAGCAACTATCACTCCAGTGTTCTAATGATACAATGTGTTTGCTCATTGGCTCAGAAGGCTAATTGATGATTAGAAAACCCTTGTGCAATCATGTTCACACATCTGAAAACAGTTTAGCTCGTTACAGAAGCTACAAAATTGACCTTCCTTTGAGCAGATTGAGTTTCTGGAGCATCACATTTGTGGGGTCAATCAAACGCTCAAAATGGCCAGAAAAAGAGAACTTTCATCTGAAACTCGGCAGTCTTTTCTTGTTCTTAGAAATGAAGGCTATTCCACAAAATTGTTTGGGTGACCCCAAACTTTTGAACGGTAGTGTATATATATATATATATATATATATATATATATATATATATATATATATATATATATATATATATATATATATATATATATATATATATATATATGAAATACTTGAGTTGGTGAATTCTAGCTGTAAATATACTCCCCTATTAACCACTCCCCCCGCCCCACCCCCGACCACGCCCTCCCACCCTCCACCCCCCACCTCCCGGTATCGGAGGTCTCAAGGTTGGCAAGTATGGTGTACTGTCACGACCTGTCACATCACGCCCTGACTTATTTTGAGTTTTTTTGCTTTTTTCCTGTGTGTAGTGTTTTAGTTCTTGTCTTGCGCTCCTATTTTGGTGGCTTTTTCTCTTTTTTTTGGTATTTTCCTGTAGCAGTTTCATGTCTTCCTTTGAGCGATATTTCCCGCATCTACTTTGTTTGAGCAATCAAGAATATTTCAGTTGTTTTTATCCTTCTTTGTGGGGACTGCTCCACAGTAAGTCTTTGCTGTCGTCCAGCATTCTGTTTTTGTATACTTTGTAGCCAGTTCAGTTTTATTTTCGTTCTGCAAAGCCTTCCCTAAGCTTCAATGCCTTTTCTTAGGGGCACCCACATTTTGTTTATCTTTGGTTTAAGCATTAAACACCTTTTTACCTGCACACTGCCTCCCGCTGTTTCCGACATCTACAAAGCAATTAGCTACCGGCTGCCACCTACTGATATGGAAGAGTATTACACGGTTACTCTGCCGATCTCTAGACAGCACCGACACTCAATAACAACACATAATTTGCAGACTATAATTACTGGTTTGCAAAAAATATTTTTAACCCAAATAGGTGAAATTAAATCATCTCCCACGGCACACCAGACTGTATCTCACGGCACACAGTGGTTGAAAAACCCTGTTCTAGACAACATAGACACTAGAAAACCAGATTAAGGTTAGGGTTGGGTAAAAAAAATGCCAGAGTACCTTCTAACCCAGGGGTGGGCAATTAATTTTTACTGGGGGCCGCATGAGCAACCCGAGCACTGCTGGAGGGCCACACCGACAATATTTCAATTAAATTTTGCTCAAATTATTTTTGATATACCGTAAGATAAATAATAATAATAATAATAATATTTTCATTTAACCTAACTTATCTTTATTCAAAAGCAGATGGCTTTTGATGGTTTTATTTTTAACACTTTCTTACACAACGCTTCCTGATGTGTAATACAATGCAAAAATTTAAATTTCTGTCACTTTATCCTGCATCCTCTTTGTTGTGAACGTAGCACGCCTGTAAGGTGATTGGCGAAGAAGGAGGAAGCGTTGCTGTTGCGGAAATGAGGAGTGAGGATAGACGTGCGTGTGAAAGAACGAGATAAGTTGAGCTGTGTTAGTATAGATTGCTCAATAAAAGTTTAAAAAGAGCATCAGACTTGGTGTGCACTTCTTCTGGACGCTACAATTGGAGTCAGAAGTGGGATGAAATGCCTCCCAGTTCGCCTTGCCATCAAACCTGGGAGTCTTCATTGAGGGCGGAATTATTCCATGCCAAGCAGCGTGCGCTGCACCTGTAGACGCTGCCTCTGTCCTTCCTCCATTTCTCTCTCGCTTTGCGGCGAGCTCCTCACGTCCTGGATTCACACAGACATCTGCAGTGCTGCTGGCACCTTAAGTCCCCACTCAATGTCCTTTCCCTCCCGTTCCATCTTGACAAAGTCGCCAGGAAACATCGTGGCACGTACCTCCCAATGACTTAGCAGGCTGAGCACACAATTAAGCAGCGCAGTATGCACAAAGATTTACTTCTGACACCAATTGAAGCGTCCAGAAGAAGTGCACACCAAGTCTGACGCTCTTTTTAAACTTTTATTGAGCAACCTATACTAACACAGCTCAACTTATCTTGTCGGACGGCGTGGCGAAGTTGGTAGAGTGGCTGTGCCAGCAATCGGAGTGTTGCTGGTTACTGGGGTTCAATCTCCACCTTCTACCTTCCTAGTCACGTCCGTTGTGTCCTTGGGCAAGACACTTCACCCTTTGCCTCTGATGGCTGCTGGTTAGCGCCTTGCATGGCAGCTCCCGCCATCAGTGTGTGAATGTGTGTTTGAATGGGTGAATGTGGAAATACTGTCAAAGCGCTTTGAGTACCTTGAAGGTAGAAAAGCGCTATACAAGTATAACCCATTTATCATTTATTCCTTCCACACGCACGTCCCTCACTCCTTCCGCAACTCAAGAACACAACATCAACGTCAGCAGGTCGTTACACTATATTCTTTAAACACAGCAACATGTCTACCACAAATTAAGCACACGGCTTTACCTTTACTTGGCAGTCCATGTCTTTTTTAAAACACGCCATTCGTCATCAACTTTTCTCTTTTTAGCTTCTCGGGGATAACCGGGCATCACTTGTCGCTGTGCGCCTTCACTCACAGGACATACGCCCATAAATAACACTTTTCAAAATAAAAGCAGCACAGTTGTATTGCACGCACGACATAGATGATTTTTTAAATTTATTTTGTAATTTGTGATTGCCGCTGCGCGCACGAGCATACGTCCACACGGAAGTAATACAAATAACGCTTTTCAAAACAAAAGCAGCACCGTTGTATTGCACACTCGAGATAGATACTTTTTAAAATTTATTTTGTAATTTATGATTGGCCTCACGCGGGCCGGACAGGGACGTACAAAGGGCCGGATGCGGCCCGTGGGCCGCAGAATGCCCAGGTCTGTTCTAACCCTACTGTGTGAGAGAGGAAATGTCAAATTCCTAATTCAAAGATGTGTTTTTGCTTTTGTTGATAATTACTGAGAACTTTTTTCTTTTCATTCAAGCGGGCTTGAAGACGACTATTTGGAGCAAGGAGAAACAGTGCCAACCAAGGATGTCGGACGCCATTTGAACAGTAGGAACTGTCATCAAAGACAAAATAAAGTTTGACAGAAGATGAAGTTTGGAAGCAGTCTGTGCACTCTCAACGTTGGCGGCCGCAGGTTTTCTTTCTCGGTGGAGCTGATGAAGCACCTCCCGCTGAGCAGACTGAGCCGCCTTTACCGCTGTGTGTCGGAGAGCGAGTTGTTGGAGCTCTGCGACGACTACGACCGTGACAGAAACGAGTTTTTCTTCGACCGGCATTCTGAGGCGTTCAGCTTCATTATGCTGTACCTGCAACATGGCAAGTTGCGCTTTGTGCCGCACATGTGTGAGTTGTCCTTCTACAACGAGATGCTCTACTGGGGCCTTGAGAGTGCAGACCTTCAAGTGTGCTGCCAGCGGCGGCTGGACGAACGTCTGTCAGACTGCTTTGTTCACTTCTTCCCCGAAGAGGAGCCACAGGGCCCTGAAGAGCCTCGGGATCGCTGGCTGGAGAGGATGAGGAGGACGTTTGAGGAGCCCACGTCCTCCTTGGCGGCACAAATCCTGGCCTTTGTGTCTGTGGTGTTTGTCCTCATTTCTATGGTGATGCTGTGTGCAAGCACCTTACCAGAGTGGAAGGCTGCTGAGACACTGGATGAACACAGGTAAGCTTTACCACAGCTGCGTCACAGTGTTTACATGGCTAAAGATTGGAATCATGTGAAAGATCCCTCCAAAAGGGATGCATACTCGAAAAGACACAATTCCAAAACCCAAAACCTGTGAAGTTGGCACGTTGTGTAATTCGTAAATAAAAACAGAATACAATGATTTGCAAATCCTTTTCAACTTATATTCAATTGAATAGACTGCAAAGACAAGATATTTATTGTTCGAACTGAGAAAACAATTTTTTTTTGCAAATAATCATTAATTTAGAATTTAATGGCAGCAACACATTGCAAAAAAGTTGGCACAGGGGCATTTTTAACACTGTTACATCGCCTTTCCTTTTAACAACACTCAGTAAACGAAGGATCGAAGGTCACCGACATGCTGCTTACGTGCAGTGATTTCTCCAGATTCTCTGAACCTTTTGATGACATTACGAATCCCCAAATTCCTTGCAATAGCTCGTTGAGAAATGTTGTTCTTAAACTGTTCTACAATTGGCTCACGCATGCGGTGACCCTCTCCCCATCCTTTTTTGTGAATGGAAGCTGCTTTTTATACCCAATCATGGCACCCACCTGTTCCCAATTAGTCTGTTCACCTGTGGGATGTTCCAAATAAGTGTTTGATGAGCATTCCTCAACTTTCTCAGTCTTTTTTGCCACTTGTGCCAGCTTTTTTGACACATGTTGCAGGCATCAAATTCCAAAAGAGATAATATTTGCAAAAAATAACAAGGTTTTCCAGTTCGAACGTTAAGTATATTGTCTTTGCAGTCTATTCAATTGAATATAGGTTGAAAAGGATTTGCAAATCATTGTATTCTGTTTTTATTTACCATTTACACAACGTGCCAACTTCACTGGTTTTGGGTTTTGTACATTTCCATATTCCTTGTTACACACATGCAGGAGTTGCATGAATTCCAGGAGGGTGCGTGTCATGCCAAAACACCGGCCTAAATTTGAGCACAAGGTGCAACGAAACGCATCTATCCACTATCGTTAGGAATTTGGTACCATTACCAATATTTATTATCGATGCCGATATTCATTGGTGGTAGTGCATTTTGTAACAATAGGAATTTTTAATCTGTGTTTATGTTGCACACAGACCAATTACAGTGACGGGCCGGAGGCCAGTTTTGACAGGCATCAACGTATTTGTGCCTGTGTCGTGTGTATGGTATAGACCCAGTGATTATTTAAAATGTTTTTTTAATTAGGGTTAATATTGGCCTGAGAATTACCGGATCACTTAGAGCAGTGGTTCTCAAATGGGGGTACGCGTACCCCTGGGGGTACTTGAAGGTATGCCAAGGGGTACGTGAGAATTTTTTTAAATATTCTAAAAATAGCAACAATTCAAAAATCCTTTATAAATATAAATAAAAACCTATCTTTTTTTCCAAATAGTTCAAGAAAGACCACAAGAAATGAGCAATATTTTGCACTGTTATACAATTTACTAAATCAGAAACTGATGACAAATTGCTGTATTTTACTTCTTTATCTCTTTTTTTCAATCAAAAATGCTTTGCTCTGATTAGGGGGTACTTGAATTAAAAAAAATTTCACAGGGGGTACATCACTGAAAAAAGGTTGAGAACCACTGACTTAGAGGACGGTCGGGTTGATTATGTGGCATAGCAGAGGTGGTACACTCTAAAAACTGCTGGGTGACTATTTGACGAAACCAATGCTGGGTTAATAAACCCCAGCAAGATGGGCTTCTTATGAAACCCAGGTAGATGGGTAACAAAAATTAAACCCAATTGCTGGGTCATTTTAACTGCAACGCTTGGTTAATTCTACCAAATAAATTGGTTATTTTCATGTTTTTTGAAGTCCAAACGTCACAAGACAGAGATCGGTATTGCAACATGTAGTTTTTTAACTTTACTCCATATTTTTGTAGTCCAAAGGTCATAAGGATTAATGACACCTACAGGAAGTAAATAATTCAATTTGCAGTCCTTAAACTGTCCACCATCTTTTTTTATGCACCAGACTCACTACACTGCATACACTTAGTCTTTGATAATAGTTTTTTGAACAACCCTAAGACAATGATAGAGACTTTAAACTTCTAATGCAAACAGTCGCAAATTGATGTGAGGTCCATGCAACATGGGCTACACCAATAAACATGGTGAACTCTTTCATTATTTTGATATTTTAATTATCTGAGGGACTCATCCAAGGACTTAACTATTCCACACACCATCCTCACTCAGTTTCAACTTTTGTTTTTTCTTAAAGGTGTATTTCACATTGTTTCTCCATAAAAGTGAAGTTTAATTGCAATTAAATGTTCCAAACAAACAAGTAATATATAGCAACAAAATAACAATAAATGAATGCCTTAATTATTCAAAAACACAAAGTGTAGCTGCAGTGCACTCTTGGAATAAGACTCACCTAATAGAAGTCGAGCGCAACCCCTACAGGCAGACATCTGTATTGCAACTTGTAATTTTTGTAGCTGTTGGCCATCTTCTTTGTAGTGCAGATGTTGTGATGATCTTGCGACCTCTACAGGCAGAATTTGGGTGCTTGCAAACTACAAGTTGCGATACCGACCTCTGCCTGTAGGAGTCATAAATCATTACTACGTATGGACTACAACTAGTCTTGAGAGAATCCATCCATCCATCCAGTTTCTACCGCTTGTCCCTTTCGGGGTCGCGGGGGGTCGCTGGAGCCTATCTCAGCTGCATTTGGGCGGAAGGCGGGGTGCACCCTGGACAAGTCGCTACCTCATCGCAGGGCCAACACAGATAGACAAACAACATTCACACTCACATTCACACACTAGGGCATACTTGCCAACCCTCCCGATTTTTCCGGGAGACTCCCGAATTTCAGTGCCCCTCCCGAAAATCTCCCGGGGTAACCATTCTCCCGAATTTCTCCCAATTTTCACCCAGACAACAATTTTAAGGGCGTGCCGTGATGGCACTGCCTTTAGCGTCCTCTACAACCTGTCTACGCGTCCGCTTTTTCACCGTACAAACAGCGTGCCGGCCCAGTCACATGTTGTATGCGGCTTCTGCAGACACACGAAAGTGACTGCAAGACATACTTGATCAACAGCCATACAGGTCACACTGAGGGTAGCCGTATAAACAACTGTAACACTGTTACAAATATGCGCCACACTGTGAACCCACACCAAACAAGAATGACAAACACATTTCGGGAGAACAGCCGCACCGTAACACAACATAAACACAACAGAAAAATACCCAGAATCCCTTGCGTCCCTAACTCTTCCGGGCTACAATAAACACCCCCACTACCACCAAAATTTGGCCCCCCTCAACCCCACTTTGTGTGACGTCACACTCCCCACTTACCCTCCTGAAGAAATGGCGCATTTAGGCTAAGTTCTATGTGTCTAGCAATGCAGCTAACAGGGGCAATCCATTCAGCCTCTAAATCACTTTAAAAATGCATGCAAAAACAGCCAACAATACTTAATTTACGTTGCGTAACCTGTATAATAACAAAGCTGTAGCAACATTGTTATTGTAAGAGCGACAACTGGAAATATGTGATGCATTACATTGTATCGTAAGCATGTTCGAAATAAACTGAAACTGAACTGAACACTGAGGAACTGTTTTGCTAGCTTAGTAACACATCGCCATGCTACGGCATTAGCCATAAGCTAGCTACGGCAAGAGGTAAGCTGGCTACTACCTCAACAGCTGAATGACTTTTGAGTTTTTAAATGCACAACACAATGCGATAGGACACCAATCTGTACTGACTGAAAAACATGAACAATAATATTACAGAATCTGTAGAGTGTTATTTCATGTTTTATTTGTACGCAGCTAGCTCGACAGCATACGTACTGTAGTTGTACGCTGATGTGCTTGTATCATGATCAGCATTATGGTGACTCACTTGATGGACTGTTGTCCGTTTGGTCAAGCTTGCCGGGGACGTTTCCAGTTGACTTGGGTAAGCAATCCAAGACTAGATGAAAACTAATGGCTAAGCATGCTACACACACACCGAGCAGGACTACACAAGAAGCTAATCGTGACAGCGTCAATGTAAAGTATTGGTGATTGATCCAGATGTTGACACTATCAATACCTAGTGTAGTTTCAGTATATAAAGTATATTAAATCAATATTACAATTTTAGTAGTTGTTAGTATTAAAAAAAATAATTTTTTAGTTGTTATTGTTTCCAAACTCAAGGAGTAAGTCACTGGATACAGGAAGGATTTGAGGGCAACACCCAAATGATTGAAATGGGACCATTTAATAAAATAACTAGAGATGTCCGATAATATCGGACTGCCGATATTATTAGCCGATAAATGCTGTAAAATGTAATATCGGAAATTATCGGTATCGGTTTCAAAATTATCGGTATCGGTTTAAAAAATTAACATTTATGACTTTTTAAACGCCACTGTGTACACGGACGGACGTAGGGAGGAGTACAGAGCGCCAATTAACCTTAAAGGCACTGCCTTTGCGTGCCGGCCCAATCGCGTAATATCTACGGATTTTCACAAACACAATCACTTGATTTTCACAAACACAATCACTTGATCAACAGCCATACAGGTCACACTGAGGGTGACCGTATAAACAACTTTAACACTGTTACAAATATGCGCCACACTGTGAACCCACACCAAACAAGAATGACAAACACATTTCAGGAGAACATCCGCACCGTAACACAACATAAACACAACAGAACAAATACCCAGAACCCCTTGCAGCACTCCGGGACGCTACAATATACACCCCCCCCCCTCCCCCCCGCTACCTCCTACCCGCCCCACCCCCACCCACCTAAACCTCCCCGTGCTCTCTCAGGGAGAGCATGTCCCAAATTCCAAGCTGCTGTTTTGAGGCAGTTGTAGACCTCCATGCTTTTCCGAGTTTTCATCTGTTTTGTCGTGTAGAATGATATCTGGAGCACAATAGTTCGATATGTCTGAGAACGCGACCGACATATAATCCTTGATATGACTCTACAAACCTTTTTATGATAAAGTATAGAGATCTATTACATTGCAGAGTTTGATTTTTTTGCTCTTATCTGATTTTCGCAGGAAAACTTAAGCCTCTTTTGTACTCAAATAGTTTGCATGCTCCTTGCTGTACAACTTTAACAGCCATCTTGGCTTGGTTGACCACCACTGGTTTTCGCTTCCGGGAAAAAGTCACGTATCAGAATACAAGCAATTGACGGCTGGTAATATCAAATGCATATTATAATACATGTTTCTAAAATATACTTATTTTTTTAATCTTTAAAATCCATGCTGCACTGAAACCGTAGCAATTGAACCGCAAAGTGGCGAGGGAACACTATACACTTATTGAACTATTAAAAATGTGTATTGGGCAATCTCAGACAGTTTTTGCACAATGTTCCTAAACTGAAGATGGCTCATTTGATAAACAGGACTAAAAGCAACAGTAATTAGTTTTTAGCATAACATTAGCAAATACATGAAATCTAGACATGCCATTTATCAGGGATGCAAATCTTACAACAACTCACGATTCAATTCGAATTGATTCATGATTCAAGATTATTTTCGCAATATATTATTTGGTATAAAAGTTAACCTTTTAAAACAGGTTACAGAAGCTACTCTTAGCTGCTGACGTATGACGTATAAGCGCAGCAGGTAAGCGTGGAGATGGCCTAAAAAAGGCTTTTTGAAAAATGGATTCTTCAGGAAGGCTGCACTTACTGTACTAAAGAGGCAAAAAAAGTAATACTTCAAGACCTTTTTATCATATAGGACATATGTGTCAAACTCAAGGCCAGGGGGCCAGATCCGGCCCGACACGTCATTTAATGTGGCCCGGGGAAGCCTGGGAATAATGTGGATCATCATCATCGGCAGTCACTCGTGGTCGAGTATGACTGTCCTCAGAATGGATGGGTTCCCATTCGGGAGGACGCCTGCGCGTGACGTCTTTTAGCGTGGGGAGACTGATGCGCCTGCAGCCACCACACGGTCCTTGGCAGAGAGGGGCCTTGATCCAGTGGCATGGATCCATGACGATACTTCATCTTTCTTACTAAATGTTTTCATTGTTTCCATTTTGACAGAAAAAAATGTATGTAATACAGGAAATTTCATGTTTCAAACTTTGATATCTGCTCATGCAACAAATATTCAATTGTTATTGGTGTGAACCTTTGGGCACCTCGTCATTCGTTTCCGATTGTTGGGGTGAGGATTTGATTCATAATTGATACCCGATTCAACACAATTCTCGATTCAAACTGATTTTTGCAATGTATTATTTCAGACCTGGGCATTCTGCGGCCCGCGGGCCGCATCTGGCCCTTTGTGCGTCCCTGTCCGGCCCGCGTGAGGCCAACTATAAATTACAAAATACATTTAAAAAAGTATCTATGTCGAGTGTGCAATACAACGGTGCTGCTTTAGTTTTGAAAATCGTTATTTGTATTACTTCCGTGTGGACGTATGCGTGTGCGTGATTGTGAGTGAATGTGAACAGCTGCAATCACAAATTACAAAATAAAGTTGAAAAAACATCTATGTCGTGCGCGCAATACAACTGTGCTGCTTTTATTTTGAAAAGTATTATTTATGGGCGTGTGTCCGTGTGTAACCTGTGAGTGAAGGTGCACATGCAGCGACAAGTGATGCACGGTTTACACCAGAGACGCTAAAAAGAGAAAAGTTGATGACGAATGGCGTGTTTTCCACAAGACATGGACTGCAAAGCAACGTTCCCTCTAAGGTGCGTGCCTGAGCAATTGCGCACTGCTCAAGCGTCCTCTGCGCACAGCAAATATATGCCGTGCATCAAATCAAATCCCATCTGAATTCTAAACAAAATAAACATATTTATTCTATGTAGTTTTGCAATGCAACTTTGAGTGACGGTGACAACAAGCGGCCGTAACGGTGTTCGTCAACACCGTTCAATTGAACACCGTTCAATTATTGTAACGTCTATCGAGATGCTTCGAGGCCAGGAATTATATCGATCACTTTATTGAGCAAAACTGTTTATATTCGGACATAACCACACCAAAAACATGAGAAAAACACTTCTATCTCGAAAAACTAGTCATTTTCTGCCATACAAACCAGGCCAAAACCAACTTGTCATCTGTCACCAACACGCATACCACTAAACCACTGGTGCGTTCATGGCCACACAAAAAGTCGGACAACTCAAACACCACACAAAGTTACACTATGACTCCTCAGTCATACGTGTGCTTATTTTACTGTCATTTATTATTAATGTTAATTTATTTATATTAGTCATGGAATGCTGTTACACACACTATGTTGAAGTATTACTATTATTATTAATTATTATTATTATTATTATTATTATTATTTATCTTACGGTATATATCAAAAATAATATTGAGCAAAATTTAATTGAAATATTGTCGATGTGGCCCTCCAGCAGAGCTCGGGTTGCTCATGCGGCCCCCGGTAAAAATGAATTGCCCACCCCTGTATTATTTGGTATAATGATAACAACACCTTAACAAAACAGCTTATAGGTTACACAAGCTCTTTTGTGTTGCTGACATATGACACATACGTGCACCAAGTAAGCATAGAGATGGCCTAAAAAACTTCTTTTTTTTTTTATTAAAACGTCAAAAAAATTAAAATAATAATACCGTAATTCGATTTTTTAAAATTATTAATCAATTTACTATCGAGATAAATAAAAATCGGGAAGCGGATGTGATAAAAAAAAATGAAAAGAATTAGCACCCCTAATTATCATATACCGTATTATAGTTTTTCCAAAATGACAATAAACACTTAAATATCTGCTTGTCACCTTGACTTACGATTTCAAAGCAAGTTATCCATCAATTTGTACGTACAAAAATCAAATAGCCAAATGCATAGGCAATAATAAAATGAGGCGATAATACTTTTATATTCTTACATTCACTGTTACAAGCGGCCCTCTGAGGGCAGCCATGACTGCGATGTGGCCCTCCATGAAAACAAGTTTGACACATAGGATATATGTTAGTAATATATATTCTATATGAAAAAAACGTCATTAAAAAAATATTAAATTACACCAAAACGCATCAATTGAATTTGTTTCAATCAGCCCCTTTAAGGGGAACTGCACTTTTTTGTAAATTTCGTTCACAATCATTATGAAAGACATGACGATGGATGGAATTTTTTTTTTAATGCATCCTAAATATTAAATACATTTGATCAAAAGTCTGCTTACAATGGGGCCTATGCGAGCCGTTTCATTCTGCTTATAGAGCCCCTAAAAAAACATCCAAACACCTCCATTAAAGTTTTATCTTCATGATGTAAGTATATACTGTATGTAATGTAGTAAAGGGCACATTTATAGTAATATTTAATATTTACGTACTTTGATCATTTTAAGCATATGAGTGCATTCATTTAAAAAACGCATCACAATTTGTAGGTTTTTTTTTTTCTTTCTTCATCACCGATTTTTGCCCCCTGCAGACTTCATGAGAGCCAACAAGCATAACAAAAATCACTGTACATACTGTACAATGTCTGCTGTCATTGGGATGCCGACTGCTGGGTTGTTCACATATTCCTATTGAGATGAAAAATGTCTTATAATCCTCGCGAAGAAACAGGGTGTGGGGGTCGCGGTAGAGGTACGAGGGGGGGGGAACAAGCGCTTTTCTTGTCTTTCTTGTCAGTTTTAGGTCCTAAATGGCTGTCAAAGTGTACCAACTTGTCGGAATACCTACTCAGACATTTTCTGTGCAGGTGTGATGCATGATTTATGATGTAGAATAAACGTACAGGGAGCAAGGAACCGAGGAAGCGGCAGACCCATCGATGATGTAAACATAGGGATACATGGAAGTGATCCCGGCTTCGCTATAAATAGTTTGTCTGTGTTAGCGCTTATAATAACAATATCACTAATACTTGGTTAATAGTCAAGTCACGACATGTAAATGTAGTAGTTGGCGGTTTTTGGATGGTTATTTATTGGATTTTGGGGTTGATATAGTGGAGCTCCCATTGGCTGTGCTGTAAGCAGACTTTAATTACATTTTTGTAATATTTAAAATGCATTAAATTACAAAAAAAATCCATTTGTCGTCATGTTTAATGATTGTGAACGATAGGCAAAATTCCAAAAAAAAGTGCAGTTCCCCTTTAAGTTATCTAGCACTTATGAAGTTATAAAAGAATGTTGCTGAATAGACAATGTGTCTAATATTTTTAATTTCTGACCGTCCAAATATGTTGAAACGTACACGTAGGACGGAGGACTCTCTTTCAGACAAATAAAATGCAAAAAGAGCACCCAAAACAGTGATGAGTGTTGATAAATCACATTGCGCATGCTGTACAAAATATTTGCATTCTGTCCTCCCAGTATTGTGGGCGTTTTAATGATCAGCATAAATTCTGCATATTAATGAGGACAGAGACACAAAAGGGATTGCATGCCTTATTCTGCTCATGTAACAGACGCAAAACACTTAGTAGATCAGCTTTGCGTGTGCTATTAACTTTGCACGTTTTAGTATACACAAACCTTTAGTAAATTAGGTCCTAGGTCAGGCCCAGACAATTATTTTGACTCGGGGGCCAAATTTAGAGAAAAAAATGTGTCTGGGGGCCGGTATATCTATTTTTAGGAACACTAATACAAAACCTCACAACAATGTCTGAATGCTAAAAACGTTATGACAGATCACCTTAAAAAAAGGAATGGAATTTTAAATTTTTTTACTGAATGAGACACCCAGAACGTACATGAAAATAAAGAATGTGGGATTTAAAATATTAACTATGAACGATAAAACACTGCGTATTGACAACATATGAACGTCACCTACAATCATACTTGTCAACCCTCCCGATTTTCCCGGGAGACTCCCGAATTTCAGTGCCCCTCCCGAAAATCTCCCGGGGCAACCATTCTCCCGAATCTCTCCCGAATCTCTCCCGATTTCCACCCGGACAACAATATCCGGGGTGTGCCTTAAAGGCACTGCCTTTAGCGTCCTCTACAACCTGTCGTCACGTCCGCTTTTCCTCCATACAAACAGCGTGCCGGCCTAGTCACTTAATATATGCGGCTTTTACACACACATAAGTGAATGCAAGGCATACTTGATCAACAACCATACAGGTCACACTGAGGGTGACCGTATAAACAACTTTAACACTGTTACAAATATGCGCCACACTGTGAACCCACACCAAACAAGAATGACAAACACATTTCGGGAGAACATCCGCACTGTGACACAACATAAAAACAACAGAACAAATACCCAGAACCCCTTGCAGCACTAACTCTTCCGGGACGCTACAATATACACCCCCGCTACCACCAAACCCCGCCCCGCCAACCCCTCCCCCCACAGAAAGGTTGGCAAGTATGCCTACAATCTAACAGCCGACTTTATTTAACATCTATATGCTCCCACTAGGACAAATCATGCAAAATAATAACATTGACCATCATTGCTATGCCGATGACACCCAAATCTATGTAGCGCTATCACCAAATGACTATCGCCCCATAGATCTTCTGTGCCAGTGCATTGAGCAAGTCAAACACTGGATGTGCCAACATTTCCTACAACTAAATGAAGATAAAACTGAGATAATTGTTTTTGGTGCTAAAAAAGAAAGGTTTAAAGTTGTCCAACACCTTCAATCACTGTCCCTGAAAACCTCAAATAAAGCCAGAAATCTTGGGGTTATTTTAGATTCTGATTTACATTTCGACAGTCACATCAAATCAGTAACAAAATCGGCCTACTATTACCTCAAAAATGTAACAAGACTTAGAGGGCTCATGTCAGCTCAAGACTTTGAAAAACTTGTACATGCCTTTATTACCAGTAGGCTAGACTATTGTAATGGTCTCCTTGCAGGTCTTCCCAAAAAAACTGTCAGGCAGCTACAGCTTGTTCAGAACGCTGCTGCTAGAGTTCTAACAAAGACCAAAAAATGTAAGCACATTACACCAATTCTTAAATCCTTACATTGGCTCCCTGTACATCAGAGAATTGATTTCAAAATCCGCCTGCTCACATATAAATCACTACGTGGTCTAGGGCCCAAGTATATCACTGATATGCTCCCACTATATAAGCCCTCTAGATCACTAAGATCTTCTGAGACCAATCTGTTAGCGGTTCCAAGAGTAAACTCAAATCAAGGGAGCGCATCATTCAGTCACTATGCAACAAATAGCTGGAATAAACTTCCTGAAGATGTCAGACTCTCCCAAACTCTGACTACTTTTAAAACTAGACTGAAGACTTTTATGTTCACCTTAGCTTTCAGCTAAATATTTTAATCTTTTAACTTTTAACGTCCGCACTGTTTTTATTTTTATTGTCTGCATTTTAATTTTGCTTTTATTTTCTTTCATTTCACTTTGTTGTCTGTAAAGCACTTTGAGCCTCTGCCTTGTGTATGAAAAGCGCTATACAAATAAAGTTGCCTTGCCTTGCCTTGCCTACAATCTGATATATCTGATATATCACTAAGCTTTAGAACTTTGTTGTAAACATCTCCTTCCGGGTCTTTCCCTGACACCCGCATTTCAGGCTGGCCGCTCTGGAAACACTCTGTGGAAACGCTTCCCACCCACACTGCTTGGTGCCTCGTCTGAGCTGCTGTGACTTTGATTACCATAGTAACTAATTAGATTACCATAGTAACTAGTACATCAAACAAAAGCAAAGATCCCAACCATTGAAATACTTTGTATAGTTCAAGACTTCCGGTCATTTGAAAACATCATTGCACATCATAATGGCAGCTACAGTTTCCATCTTAAAGATCTACAAAATTATTTGGGAATGTCCGGCGGGCCAGATTGAAAAGCTTAACATGCGACCCCCGGGCCTAAATTTGCCCGGGCCTGCCTTGGACGCAAGTAGGGAAGTTCACACTTGGCCGTGCTGATCTTGCTTCGTCCTTTCAAATTCTGCGTCAGGAGTCGAGCACATGCGATGCGATTCTCCGCCAAAAAGCTTGGGGGCGATGATCCCCACTGAAGCAACTAATGAAAAACCCTGACGCTCATTGACTGTTTACATTGTTTGCTAGCTAGTGAACAATGGCAACAAAAGAGAGACAGAATCGACTAAAACCGTTTGTTTAATTTCGACACAGAAGCATAAACCGGGCCTAAGTAGGGATTGGCACAGAATTCTGTATGTTTTTAGGTACCAATCAAATTCCGCCCGTACAACCGGGTACTTATTCACGTAAATCAAATAGTACCAAATTTCGATTAGTGCATGTGATGTCACTTCCGGTTGCAGACTGGGCGCCGACTCAAACACTTGGCTGGCACACAGGCGTAATCGTAGCAGACTCAGATGGACTGCCTCTACTTGGTAATGCTGCAATTTGCTGCAAGCATGCCTAAGGGAAAGACTACTTACTGGGATGTAACGGGATACTTTTACAATGGGTCTTGGAATTTCAGGGGCACATCTTCACCAGGATTGGTCCCAGGGTTCTTTTTAGAAAGGGCCATCTCACCCCTCAAGGTCTCAGGGCTCCAACAACAAGGATTAAACCCTAAAGGTCCGAGGTTCTACCAAAAAATGACTTAACCGTTAAGATCCCAGTGGCCCAAAAAGGTACTAAATGGGCCTCATTTCCAGAGAGCTAAGGACCAAGGGGCCAGACTCCCCCCTTACTGTGATTCTTATTTTGTATATTATTAAAAATATGTTGTTTTTAGCTAGTCAAAGATCATCTATATGGCAGCAGTCTGTACTGGAATCGATTCCCAGATATCGGTTCAAATATAAAAGGTACTACGGATGTAATGATATAGAATAGAATAGAAAGTACTTTATTGATCCCTGGGGGAAATTCAGCATCACAGTTCGCAATATCATAATATTGTCATGGTATTAAGGCCAAAGTATGATATTATTGTGGAGATGTCGCCCCCAAAAAAAGCTTGGTAAAAATGCCATAGTGCGTAAAATGAAATGTCAGGAATGTTTGGGATAAACACACTTATTGCAATTGAACACAAACATAATGCTCAAATGTTCTGAAGATCCACGGTTTCAAGCAAATATCTGACAATTTAACTTTTAATCATTTGAATACCTCAAAAATGTATGTTTAGCTTTGGTGGCTTCACATATCTTTTCCAGGTGATGGTTTATCAAGTAGCTTCTCATATTTCCCGTGGTGTGCAGAGTCTGCGCTTGCACCGGAAATGATAATTGGTGAAGTAAGTTATATTTCATATGATGAAATGAGTAAGATTATTTTGAGAATGAATGAATGGATGAAATAAATTCAGAATGTTTGTCATGGTTCTTCTTCTTTGTACTTTGTAAACACTTTAAGTTTGAAGAGTTTCTTGAAGTGGATCATATTAGTACATTGTTTGATTGCTTTGCTTAATCCATTCCATCATTTCATTCCACATACGGATAACTGAAGGTCTTAAGTAGGGGAGTGGGAAAAATCGATTCAAATTCGAATCGCGATTCTCACGTTGTGCGATTCAGAATCGATTCTCATTTTTTTAAAATCGATTTTTTTTTAAATATTATTATTATTTTTAATTGTTTTATTTATTTATTTTTTATTAATCAATCCAACAAAACAATACACAGCAATACCATAACAATGCAATCCAATTCCAAAACCAAACCCGACCCAGCAACACTCAGAACTGCAATAAACAGAGCAATTGAGAGGAGACACAAACACGACACAGAACAAACCAAAAGTAGTGAAACAAAAATGAATATTATCAACAACAGTATCAATATTAGTTACAATTTCAACATAGCAGTGATTAAAAATCCCTCATTGACATTATCATTACACATTTATAAAAAATGTAAAAAAAAGAACAATAGTGTCACAGTGGCTTACACTTGCATCGCATCTCATAAGCTTGACAACACACTGTGTCCAATATTTTCACAAAGATAAAATAAGTCATATTTTTGGTTCATTTAATAGTTAAAACAAATTTACATTATTGCAATCAGTTGATAAAACATTGTCCTTTACAATTATAAAAGCTTTTTACAAAAATCTACTACTCTGCTTGCATGTCAGCAGACTGGGGTAGATCCTGCTGAAATCCGATGGATTGAATGAATAGAGAATCCTTTTGAATCGGGAAAAAAAACTTTTTTGAATCGAGAATCGTGTTGAATTGAAAAAAAATCGATTTTGAATCGAATCGTGACCCCAAGAATCGATATCAAATCGAATCGTGGGACACCCGAAGATTCACAGCCCTAGTCTTAAGTGTTGTACGTGCATACAAATGTTTTAAAAATTAAATTTTTCTCTAAGATTATATTTCTCCTCTTTTTTTGAGAAGAATTGTTGTATATTCTTGGGTAGCAGGTTATAGTTTGCTTTGTGTATAATTTTAGCTGTTTGCAAATTCACTATGTTGTGGAATTTCAGTATCTTTGATTCAATAAATAAAGGGTTTGTATGTTCTCTATATCCAACATTATGTATTATTCTAACTGATCTTTTTTGTAACACCGTTAATGAATGAAGTGTACTTTTGTAGTTATTTCCCCATATTTCTACACAATAACTCAGATATGGTAACACTAGTGAGCAGTAGAGAATATGAAGTGATTTTTGGTCTAGAACATGTTTTGCTTTATTCATTATTGACGTGTTTCTTGCTACTTTATGTTGTATATTTTTTACATGAGATTTCCAGTTCAATTTATCAAGTTTCATACCGTCAGACGTCATGGCATTTTTGTGTTGATTTTCAAACCGCAATACCGCGGCAGCTACAATACCGTTGCAACCCTAAAAAGGTAGCGATCCCTATACCTGAATCCATCAGATTGATCAGTTTTCCCTTATTTTCTCTCCTTAATTTGAATGTTTCTCTCCCCTCTCTCTGGTTGAATGTTTGCAGGATCATCGAGGCGGTGTGTATCGGTTGGTTCACCGCTGAGTGTATTGTCCGTTTCATCGTGTCCCGGGACAAATGTGAGTTTGTGCGCCGACCACTAAACATCATCGACCTGCTGGCCATCACTCCTTATTATGTCTCTGTGACTGTGACACACCTGACGGGCGAGAACTCTCAGCTCCAGCGGGCCGGCGTGACGCTGCGCGTGCTACGCATCATGAGGATCTTCTGGGTGATCAAGCTAGCGCGTCACTTCCTCGGCCTGCAAACCCTCGGCCTGACGCTGCGTCGTTGCTATCGCGAGATGGTCATGCTTCTCGTATTCATCTTTGTGGCCATGGCCATTTTTAGTGCGTTGGCCCAACTTCTAGAAGGAGGCAATCAGGACTACACCAGTATCCCCGCTGCCAGCTGGTGGGTCATCATCTCCATGACGACAGTGGGCTATGGAGACATGTACCCGGTGACTGTGGCAGGTCGCATGCTGGGCGGGGTGTGTGTGGTGAGTGGAATCGTGCTTCTAGCGCTGCCAATCACCTTCATCTACCATAGCTTTGTGCAGTGCTACCATGAGCTGAAGGTGCGCTCAGCCAGGTGCATCCGCAGTTTGTCAACGGACTTCATTGACTGAAGGACACGTTCACAAGCACCACCCCCAACATGAAGTATGAATTTTGACTTGGGGCATCTGGACATGCGACAGGTAAAAAAATTGGCTATCAAAATGGTTTTGGATTGAAGTCAGATCTGTAAGGATTTTTTAATATTTATTTAGTTCAGAAGTCTTCAACAGAGGGACTGTGACCCCCAAGGGGTCCGCAGAGGTAATGCAGGAAGCTTGTGAAATTTTTGGTGGGTTAGTCGTTTTTTCAATAGTTTTTTATTATAGTCCCTCCGCAATTTTTCCACAAAGTGAAATGTTTTCAAATACACATGAAATATACATTTGTAGAGTAGTTTAGAAACAGCATGAATAAATACAGTGGAACCTTGATTTACAAACGTCTCTATGTTTACGAACCTTTACATCAAATATGCCTCTGTGTGCGAACCTTGTCTCGACGTACGAACGCTTCATTCATTCACTTTTCAAATTTTATTGTAATCAGACAATATTTTCGGTTTATTAGATGGAATTTTTATCTGACATGTTTTCATACTTGTTGGTCACAATCAAACATTCATGAAGTTTGGTTCTTTTGTGAATTTATTATGAGTCTACTGAAAATGTGACCAAATCTGCAGGGTCAAAAGTATACATACAGCAATGTTAATATTTGGTTACATGTCCCTTGGCAAGTTTCACTGCAATAAGGCACTTTTGGTAGCCATCCACAAGTTTCTGGCAAGCTTCTGGTTGAGTTTTTGACCACTCCTCTTGACAAAATTGGTGCAGTTCAGTTAAATTTGTTGGTTTTCTGACATGGACTTGTTTCTTCAGCATTGTCCACACGTTTAGGTCAGGACTTTGGGAAGGCCATTCTAAAACCTAAATTCTAGCCTGATTTAGCCATTCCTTTAACACTTTTGACGTGTGTTTGGGGTCATTGTTCTGTTGGAACACCCAACTGTGCCCAAGACCCAATCTCCGGGCTGATGATTTTAGGTTGTCCTGAAGAATTTGGAGGTAATCCTCCTTTTTCATTGTCCCATTTACTCTCTGTAAAGCACCAGTTCCATTGGCAGCAAAACAGGCCCAGAGCATGATACTACCACCACCATGCTTGACGGTAGGGATGGTGTTCATAAAATTAAAGGCCTCACCTTTTCTCCTCCAAACATATTGCTGGGTATTGTGGCCAAACAGCTAAATTTTTGTTTTATCTGACCACAGAACTTTCCTCCAGAAGGTCTTATCTTTGTCCATGTGATGTCAGACGAAACAAAAATTGAGCGGTTTGGCCACAATACCCAGCAATATGTTTGGAGGAGAAAAGGTGAGGCCTTACATATACAGTGTATATACATATATACTAGGGGTGAAACGGTACGTGTATTTGTATTGAACCGTTTCGGTACGGGGTTCCGGTTCGGAGGTGTACCGAACGAGTTTCCACACGGACATATTAAGTAGCGTAACGCACGTTGTGTAAACAATGCACACCGAGGCACAACACACGGCATGTTAGCAGCTAACGGGCTACGATAGACTGACCATACGTCCTCTTTTCACCGGACATGTCCTCTTTTGCAGAGCTGTCAGGGCGGAGTTTCTTAAATGCCTCAAATGTCCGGCATTTTGAGTTAGGGTTGCGTGTATTTTCAATGTTTTCTTCAGGGTTAAGAAGGGGTTAAAAACAAAACAAATTGTGCGCGCAGCAGCATTCGTGAGGGAGGGGCAGAGACGGAGAGAGTGAGAGAGTTATGATAAACGCGCATGCGTCGCCAGGCTCTGCTTTTTATCCATAGATTTATCAGATTTAATTTTTTATTATCTATAGCAGGGGTTTCAAAAGTGTGCCCCGGAAGCCATTTGCAGCCCACAGGTAATGTTTTAAAGGCCCACGGCACATTCTAAAAATACAATTAAAATAAACAAAAACATAACAAAAGTGAAATAAAAAAGCTGAAAGGTTAAATGTAATTTAGAAAACGTTGCAATGTTGACTAATAAAACAAAGCTGTTTTTTTTTCTTTCAAACTGTCATTGATCAAAACATAATATTGAATCAAAATCAATGTTATTATGAATTATTGACCTATCCAAGGTTACGATTACTTCACATCAAATATTCCACTAAGAAAAATATTTTTGGTGGAAGATTTTGCAAATTTGGTAAATAAATAACCCAAAAATTTATATTTTGTTGTTTTCTTACTGTACCGAAAATTAACCAAACCGTGACCTCTAAACCGAGGTATGCACCGAACCGAAATTTTTGTGTACCGTTACACCCCTAATATATACATATACATATATATAAACATATACATATATATATATATATAAAAACATATACATATATATATATATATATACACACACATATATATATATATATACGTATATATATATATATACACATACGTATATATATACACATACATACATATGTATATATATATACACATACATACATATGTATATATATATATATATATATATATATATATATATATATATATATATATATATATATATGTGTATATATATATATGTGTATATATATATATACACATACATATGTATATATATATATATATATATATATATATATATATATATATATATATATATATTTATATATACAGTGATAAACTAGCAGTGGCTTTACGTAGTCACCGCTAGCGCTAGCACAAACTAGCAGTGTGAGGCGATCCTTCATCGGCTTGTGTCCTAGTAGTGCCTTCTACTCCGCTGTAATAAAGGTGCGCTGTGGCATCTTTTTTTGTCTCATCACAATTAAAAACTTTCTGAGAAAACAAAGCCTCCTTCACTGATAAAATCCTCGAACTGAAAGGGCCGCAAGCCAAAGGCTAAAGGGCTAAAACGCTAGCTCAAAGTGGCCTAGCAACCCAAAGCTATACAGCAAGACTGTGAGAATTTGGACAGTTAAAGCGTTTCTGATATACATATATATATACATTTTCTACCGCTTGTTCATCTCAGAGTTGCGGGGGTGACTGGAGCCTATCCCAGCTGCATTTGGGCGGAAGGTAGGGTACAACCTGGACATGTCGTCACCTCATCGCAGGGCCAACACAGATAGACAAATAACATTCATACTCACATAGGGTCAATTTTATGTGGCCAATCAACCTATCCCCAGGTGCATGTCTTTGGAGGATGGAGGACGCGGGAGTACCCGGAGGGAACCCACACATGGAGAACATGCAAACTCAACACAAAAAGACCCCAAGCTTTATATATCAATCTCCAAGGGGATTGATATATATATATTAGGGCTGCAACTAACGATTAATTTGACAATCGATTGATCTGTCGATTATTACTTCGATTAATCGATTACTAATCGGATAAATGAGACAAACTACATTTCTATCCTTTCCAGTATTTTATTGGAAAAAAACAGCATACTGGCACTATACTTATTTTGATTATTGTTTCTCAGCTGTTTGTACGTGTTGCAGTTTATAAATAAAGGTTTATAAAAAAAAATTACAAATTAATTTAAATTTAAAAAAAAAATAAAAATTGACTGCGCATGCGCATAGCATATATCCAACGAATCGATGACTAAATTAATCGCCAACTATTTTTATAATCGATTTTAATCGATTTAACCGATTAGTTGTTGCAGCCCTAATATGTATGTATATATATATATATATATATATATATATATATATATATATATATATATATATATATATATATATATATATATATATATATATATATATATATATATATATATATATATATATATAATATCTTATTATTGTACAATAACAAGGTACCTTTAGGACGAGTCATTTTATTCAGGGTCTATAAGTTGGGGGTACATCGCTCCTTCTCTCTATCAGTTTGAGGGTCCCTTGCCTGGAAAACGGCAGTGAAGAAGAGTTTCATGAAGCGTGTTGGCTTTGCTGAAAGTGTGAATTATATTTGTCCGTCAGCCCTACAAATGTAATGTGCTGCCATTAAAAATCTGACATCCTGTCTTATTGTTATTGCACCGACTTTACACTACTTTATGTGCATACAATACAGTACATTAAGTACATAATTTACACTACTTTAAGCGCATACTTAACACTACCACACAATAAAAAACAACAACTATTAAAATCAAAACAAACATTGTTGTATCGTGAGTGCGATCACAGCGGAAGGGGTATCTGCCGTGTTTGTACATCTTGGTACTAACAGACCATGATCATTGACCTATGTGACTATTTAACTTAAAAATACATACATAATGTAACGTCTATTAATTGACTCCGTAGATTTTTTGAAAGTAAATATCAAACTGTCATGCTCCCTTGCGCAAGCACACACACAAAAACACACGCACATGTCTACTAGCTCCTGTGATGATCACTGCTTCAGAAACATTTGTATTAAACAGAACTCTTAAAGGAGGTTTTTTGGGGGTAATTTAGCCTGTAATTCACAATCCCTATATGATACAAGAACTTTCTTTTTTTTATGCATTCTAATTTGTAAACTAGCAAGAGGTGGCTAACAAATCAGGTCATGGGGATTCGATCTATTCTGCCTATAATGCGCTGTAAACCACTCCCCAAAACCTCCAACAACATTTTATACATGCAATAAGTCTATGCTGTTTGTAATGTAGTAACAAGCACATCATGACTTTCGCTATTTCTTTCAACAACAACAACTACTTCTTCTAATGATGACAGATTTAATATAAGAGCCAGCAACAACCACTTTGGGACAATTCATGATCCAAGACCTTATATTTTTGAGTCTGTATATATGGCGGATGAGATACACGTTTTAGAAGCTGAGTGATAAACAGATGCAGAAAGTAACACTATTGGTAAGTGCTAAACAAGACATACAAACGACAAACATATTTAAAGCAATCACTTACTGTACAATGTCTGCTCTCACTGGGATGCCAACTGATGGGATGTTTATTAGGGATGTCCGATAATATCGGACTGCCGATATTATCGGCCGATAAATGCTTTAAAATGTAATATAGGAAATTATCGGTATCGGTTTAAAAATTATCGGTATCGGTTTCAAAAAGTAAAATGTATGACTTTTTAAAACGCCGCTGTGTACACGGACGTAGGGAGAAGTGCGGAGCGCCAATAAACCTTGAAGGCACTGCCTTTGCGTGCCGGCCCAGTCACATAATATCTACGGCTTTTCACACACTCACAAGTGAATGCAATGCATACTTGATCAACAGCCATACAGGTCACACTGAGGGTAGCCGTATAAACAACTTTAACACTGTTACAAATATGCGCCACACTGTGAACCCACACCAAACAACAATGACAAACACATTTCGGGAGAACATCCGCACCGTAACACAACATATACACAACAGAACAAATACCCAGAACCCCTTGCAGCACTAACTCTTCCGGGACGCTACAATATACACCCCCCACTACCCCCTAACCCCCCCACCTCAACCTCGCCCCCCCAAACCCACCCACCTCAACCTCCTAATGCTCTCTCAGGGAGAGCATGTCCCAAATTCCAAGCTGCTGTTTTGAGGCATGTTAAAAAAAATAATGCACTTTGTGACTTAAATAATAAATATGGCAGTGCCATGTTGGCACTTTTTTCCATAACTTGAGTTGAAGTTGTTCTCTTATTTTGGAAAACCTTGTTACATTGTTTAATGCATCGGGGCATCACAACAAAATTAGGCATAATAATGTGTTAATTCCACGACTGTAGAGTTGGACAATATCGGAATATCGGATATCGGCAAAAAAGCCATTATTGGACATCTTTAATGTTTATATCTTTTGAGTACGAAGATTGTGTTCCCGGTTTAAATCATAAATCATTCATAATCTCTCGGCTTATGGCCACAATTTTCTACTATACAAGTGAGAGGCATGATTTATAATCTAGAATGAACTTTTACCAACTCAGAGGCGATGTAGCAGCTCAGTATGTCAGTAGCTGCAGTAGTTAACTCTCTGTGATCAAGGCGCCGTGTTACCAAAAGTCGTTAGCTCGCACAATGACAATGTCGCTAATACTTGGTTAATAAGCAGGTCACGGCATGTACAGTGAATGGAGTATGGTTGGCAATTTTTGGATGTTTTTTAGAGAGCTTTATGAGCGGGATAGATTATTGTTAGCCGTTTAGTTCGAGTCGTATATTGCAAATTAGAATGTATGTGTGTGTTTTTGTTTCACACAGGGTTTGTGAAGGATATGAAAAATTCCAGAATAAAAAGTGCAGTTCTCCCTTAACATCACAAATAAAATCACGGTGTTTATAATAATAGGTAAAACAAAGTTTACTCTACAGATTATCATTCACATCTAGAAGAAGCTGTTGGAGTGCGCACACACACATTACATCACCTAGCTCGACGAAAATTCATGCCACTAATTAGCATGAGCAATTTTACGATTTCAACACCTTTAAATGTATTAATGAAAACTATAACTAAGATGCACGTTACAATAAAACAGCTGGTGTGTAATCAGTACAAATACTTATAGTACAAACACTTTGTAGGACTCAACAAAAGACCAGACTTGCACATTTAGCTGAATGGCAAAGACTACTAGTACTTACTGCATGTATTATGTAAGTTCATACATATTGACAAAGGTGTTAAATATATGTTGTTGCTGTTGTTTATCTTGACCACAGCAAAAACAACAACTTTCCTGGTTCGATCTTTAATGTCAGAATCCTGAAGTGTCACTTTATCTATTTAAAAAACAAAACAAACAAAAAAACGGTTTCCTCCTGTGCACTTCAGACCCAGAAAAATCCTGGAACCCTATGTAAGCACGGTGTCTGTAACTGAATATGTCGGACAGTTTGGACAGCGCCAATCGTTTCCATGGAGACAGCAGACTCTGAGAGGAGAAGATGAAGTGGTAGAAATGTCAGGCTCTAAGAGCTGCTGGAGTGAGATGTTGACTATCTAACTTCTGCCCTTCTTGGAAAGTGTTTCAATCATATCATAGAGTACAACTTTAGTGGTACATTTAAATTAGTTCACAATTAGCAACATTGGCGATAAACAAAAAAATAGAAGATCGAAAACATAATTATGTACAAGTTAAGGATATATTATGTGTATGGGCTGTGTCCTGAGTCCGCTGCTGTTCACGTTGATGACCCATGACTGCTGCGCCTGGTCCACTACTAACCACATTGTGAAGTATGCGGACGACACGACAGTAGTGGGCCTCATCCGTGACAACAACGACATGGACTACAGGGAGGAGGTGAAACATCTGGTTGACTGGTGCAGAACCAACAACCTGGTCCTGAATGTCAACAAGACCAAGGAGATCGTCGTTGACTTCAGGAAGCACCAGTCCAGCCACGCTCCACTCTACATCAACGGCACAGCGGTGGAGATAGTAAGCAGCACCAAGTTCCTGGGGGTGCAGATAACTGACAATATAACCTGGTCCCTACAAACCGGAGATCTTGTAAAAAGAGCTCAGCAGCGCATGCACTTTTTGCGTGGGATGAAAAGAGCACAGCTTCCTCCCCCCATTCTCACCACATTCTACAGAGGCACTATAGAGAGCCTGCTGACCAACAGCATCTCTGTCTGGACTGGAGCCTGCAATGCCTCAGACTGGAATTCTCTCCAAAGAGTGGTGAGGACGGCGGAAAAGATCATCAGGACTCCTCTTCCTCCTATCCAGAAGATCGCAAAAAGCCGCTGCCTGACCAGGGCTCAGAAAACCTGCAAAGACTCCTCCCACCCCCACCAATGACTGCTTTCACTGCTGGACTCTAGAAAGAGGTTCCGCAGCCTCCGAAGCAGAACCTCCAGGTTCTGTAACAGCTTCTTCCCTCAGGCCGTAAGACTCTTGAACGCATCATAATTAAATTATCCCCTCAACTCCCGCCAAAATGGATTAACTCGCTGGAATAAAAAAGACAATATAACATACATCCATAAACGTGGACGCATGTGAGAAAGTGCAATATATTTATCTGTACAGTAATCTATTTATTTATTTATATATATTTATTTATTTTATATATATATTTAGATGTTATTTATATATATTTATTTATTTATATATGCACCTTATTACTTTTTTTTTATCCTGCACTACCATGAGCTTATGTAACAAAATTTCGTTCTTATCGGTGCTGTAAAGTTCAAATTTGAATGACAATAAAAAGGAAGTCTAAGTCTAGTCTAAGTCTAAGTATGTATTTAAATATATATTTTGATATAAGTAACATAGTCACAGGCCGATATTATCGGACATCTCTAATGAAAATAAAGAAAACCCATTGAATGAGGTGTGTCCAAACTTTTGGCCTGTACTGTATATATTTTGTATTGGTATTTGAATATCTATTTTCCAAGCACCCAAAAGCTGAACATGTCTATAAAGAAATATAAATTATTGGCAGATCATAACGGAGCTCCTAACATTACGAACACATTAGCGAGTGTGAAGTTATCATCAACACCGTCACACGTCACAAAATATTCTTGAGACACAACAACAGACAGAAAAGGTGTGAAGGTTTACGACGCCAAATCACATGTGACTCACAAATTTGTCTCCTCAAACACAAGCTTTTGAAGGACTTCTTGTAAGCATCGGTCGTTCTACTGAAAGTTTTGTGTTTTTTGAGGTGAAAGAGGACGAGGCTTGAATTTAAAAATTTCAGCTCTTTTAGCTTTCGGCGGTTTTGATGAGTTTTGGTGAAAGCGAAAGGCCTTGAGAGCCCACTCACATTCTTCACAGCTTCATCGTGTCACTCTTCCTCCTCCTCCTCCTCCTGTGTCTGTGTGTTGGTCTGCAGGCTGTCGGTGTGTTGCAACAGGAAGAAGCTGCAAGAAATGGAGCAGTAAAACTAAAAAATAAGTGCCGAACAATGTTCCCTCTAATTTTGTATGTGTCTGAGCAAACACACAAACTCCCTGAGCATTCAGTGGAGCACATGTGAGCAACATTAGATGTGCACACTGTGAGAACACCAGCTTCACACCTGTCCCAAACCTGACATAACAAGTTACTGTAAATGTTGTATTTAAATAATAAAGTGAGAGCAGTCATTTCCATTAAATTATTTTGTAATATACTGTAGGTCGGGGGTCGGCAATCCGCGGCTTTAGTGCCGCATGCGGCTCTTTAGCGCCGGCCTCGTGGCTCTAAAATGTATGAAAATGCAAAAAGATGAGGAAAAAATATATTTTTTGTTTTATTATGGTTTCTGTAGGATGACAAACATGACACAAACTTCCCTAATTGTTAGAAATCACACTGTTTGTATTGAACATGTTTCAGTGATTAGAAACTATTTGGTGAGCACCGTTTGTCCTACTAATTTTGGCGGTCCTTGAACTCACCATAGTTTGTTTACATTCACAACTTTCTCCGACTTTCTAAGACGTGTTTATGCCACTCCTTTAATGTTGTGCGTGAAGGCACAAAGGTGAGCTTTGTTGATGTTATTGACTTGTGTGGAGTGCTAATCAGGCATATTTGGTGTCTGCATAACAGCAAGCTAATCGATGCTAACATGCTATTTAGGCTCGCTGTATGAACATATTGCATCACTACACCTCCTGTGTAGGTATATTTCAGCTCATTTAATTTCCTTTAAGTCCTCTTAATTTGATTTATATTTGCATGTCTCATGACACATTATCTGTATGTAATATTGGCTGCATTTCTCATAGTTGTTTGTGTGCCATGTTGTTCCAGACCACAGAAAACGTTACCTAGCTTGCAAAGAATGTAATAAATAGACAGCCTGCCGTTCCCTTTAAACTTGGACACACACATCTATACCTTGGGCATTTCAAAGCCAGTAATTTCCAGGAGTTATCTCACCCTCTGAGAAGCCTCCATTTTACTAATGTTTTTGAATGTTGTAAAAATGTGTAGAATAAATATTACATTTCAACATTTCTGTCAACAAAGATTTGCGTCAACCTATGACACATAGTAATTATGATAGTAGGCTATTATAGCTAATATAGACACTTACGTCATATGTTGTCTTCATTATAACACAGATTTTTTTTCGGTCCAATATGGCTCTTCCAACATTTCGGGTTGTCGACCCCTGCTGTAGGTGTTTGACCTACTTAAAATGAAACAGCAAAAAAATCTTGTTTTTCATGAGCTATGTGCTAACATTGTATGTCCGGCTCAGGGTCCTGCTGTGGAAAGAATTTGCACCCCTTTCATAGACCACATTTAGATGTGGGAGATGTGCGCTGTAGCAGGAACATCCAATAAAGTGTACATTCCTTTAACTTCCTGTCTGTAAAATATATCTTTTTATGAGCATTTCTGTAATCTAGTGACAGCATTTCATGGTTAATATCCATAAATTACCATTCTTAATAAATGACTAGAATAAGCAGACATTGATTGAGTGTGGGTGTACAGTCATTAATTATTTCACCCTAATAAAAAAAAATGATCCGCATTTATCTCTCTTAACTCTGCAGCACGACACGCACGCATAACATTCTGTTAATGACGCATCATAATGTAACGACCTGGCGGTTACAGTGTGTGTGTGGCGTTGGAGTTGTCCGACGTTTTGTGTGGCCGTGAACGCATCAGTGGCTGAGTCAAACCCCGGACTTAACTTGCCTCTGACTGGCCAGTCGGTATTGTTTCGCCCTAACCGTAGCCAATTGTGACTCATCACACCATCACAAACCAATCATCATAGATTTTCTCTGTATGAATAGATGTTCCCATTCATCCAGGTCATAGTATTTTTTGTCCTTTTTTTGGCCTGCATTCGTAGTCCATTCTCTCTCATTGTAGCTTGTAGCTTTGATGAAAGCCACCTTGCCCCATGGGTCTAAACGTAGCTAAGATAAGATCACGTAAAATTGGTTCATGAATCTGAACAAAATAACACAATAAGAAACATGAATTGGACATCATGTGGACTAAGAAAAAAATAAATAATAATAATCAATGAATCAAACAAAATATATTCATATTGGTGTATGTATACCGACTTGTCATTATCATCAATTATCATCTGTTATATTTGTTCTGAAATTGTCATGTATCCATCAAATGTGCTGTTGAAACTTGGACTATATAACCAACATATATAAACAACATATATAACCAACATATACACTACCGTTCAAAAGTTTGGGGTCACATTGAAATGTCCTTATCTTTGAAGGAAAAGCACTGTACTTTTCAATGAAGATAACTTTAAACTAGTCTTAACTTTAAAGAAATACACTCTATACATTGCTAATGTGGTAAATGACTATTCTAGCTGCAAATGTCTGGTTTTTGGTGCAATATCTACATAGGTGTATAGTCTTATAGTCCGAAAAATACGGTACTCGTAAAAATGTAGCTAAGCTACTGCGAAGCTACTGGAAAACGTAGTTAAGCTATGAAGCTTCGCTACATGTAGCTTGTTACTGTGTAGCGGCTGGGTGGCTGAAAAGTAGTTTTAAACTTAACAGCCAGCGAGTGAGCAAGTAGAAACCCCATCTATCCCGTGCACAAGAGTGAGAATAGAAACCTAACATAGTAACGGCTAACTTATTACTTTTTAAAGAATAAACAACACATCACGTTACTTTGTTTTCCTGAGGGAACTCTCCTGAAGGAATCAATAAAGTACTATGTATCTATCTACTACTTACAACACCAATAATTTGAGCGCTCTCAACACTGGTTATCTAGCCATAAAACAGTGAGGCAACCTTAAGCACTTTTTTTCTAATATACCGGTATATATCAGATACTGGTATACAAACTGAAAATACAGCTGTATCAGTTTTTGTCCATATCGCCTAGCCCTAAAGAGAAGACTTGCGTGTATTTAGTGCTGGAATGCGGAATTGTGATGTTCCGCTTGAATTGGAAACGGTAAGAGTCTGCCGCCGTAGCGGAGCCGTTTTGCATCCAGTGTAAATCCGGAGTCATGAGTGTGTGTGTTGGTGCAAGAGAGAGAGAGAGACAGAGCAGCTGTTGTTGTCATGACAGTTGACAGAGTTTGTTTTGGCCTGGTTTGTACGGCAGGAAATGACCTGTTTCGCTCGGCAGTTGCTTTTTGCCAGTGCTAATTTTGTTGACTAAAAATGTTTCTTTTTCGTTATCGTCAACGACCTATTTTCCCTTGACGAAATGAGGACGATAGTGAATGAAAACAAAAGCGCGTTGACTAAAACAATACGAAAAGATTGACAGAGACGAAATCCAATCATATTTAATTTCGTACGATGTTGTGCTGTTGTTTGGGTGTGGGATTGTCGGGGGTTGTCCCTTGGGGGAGCGACACGCGGCCAGGGCTGTTGGGCAGGGATGGATGGCCGATTCTTGTTGGACGGTGGGTTCCGAGGCTGGATTGCTCCACGCCAGCTAATGTAAGTATTTGTTTGTTTCTATATGTGTGTTTGCATTTAAGTGTATTATTTACATACTGTATATTTTATCATATTTTTATAAAAAAAAATGTTTTAGATGGCTTCATTTTTCTCCAGTGTTGACGCCTCAAAGGTTGCGTTTTTCCTCAAATCCTCAGTCATGCCTTGTTTGGTTTTTGCTTTATTATCATTAGTGCTGCGTGTGAATGCGTGTTTTCTTCTCTTCTTCTATTTATTTTTTGTACAGCAGTTTGTGTTTGCCACTTGCCTATGCATGAAAAGTGCTTAATAAATAAAGTTTGATTTGAAAAGTATGTTGTATGTGTATTTGTTTAATTTTCTAAATAAAACTTGGCTAAAGGATCTCAGTGTGTGCATAAGTACTTTGGAGCACATTCAACAATACCGTGATATGAAATGTTCATATTGTTACATAAGGAGACGCAAGGCCACTGAAGCAAGTTCAACGTCTTCATGAACTAACACGGACAAGACTTGGAGATCACATTCAGTGGGAGATGTCAAACACAAGTCATGTCAGTGACTACCCAGAGTGTAACTCCCAGCAAACAGCTGACTTCACTCTCACTCGCTGACGTCACTTTTGGTGGCTGACTCAAAGTCACAGATGCGACACTTCAAAATGTACTCCAAACAAGTACACACCAGATAACTGAAGGTTTTTCAAAAAACTAACACAATAAATACTTTTGCTAGTAACTAATTTATGAAGTGGTAAGTTAGTAAGTAATTCAAATACTTTTTGTTGAAATTAACTCAAAACTCGATTACCGTATTTTCCGGACCATAGAGCGCACCGGATTATAAGGCGCATTAAAGGAGTCATATTATTATTTCTAAATGTAAAAGACTTCCTTGTGGTCTACATAACATGTAATGGTGGTTCTTTGGTCAAAATGTTGCGTAGATGATGTTTTACAGATCATCTTCAAGCCGCTTTCTGAAAGTCGCATTAGGATGCGCCGTTTTGTGGGCGGTCTTATTTACGTGGCTCACCTTCGACAGCGTCTTCTCCCCGTCATCTTTGTTGTAGCGGTATAGCGTGCAAGGACGGGAGTGGAAGAAGTGTCAAAAGATGGAGCTAACTGTTTTAATGACATTCAGACTTTACTTCAATCAATAACGGAGCAGCATCTCCTCATCCGTCGGAAAAGTGTCCCGTGAAAAACCGTCCGACCGGAACTCTCTAATAACTAAAGTTCCTTGGGTGAATAATGTAAATTCACTACACAGGTATGTTTTAGCACTTTCATGGCAGATATAAGTAAGAACTTTACACTACTTTATATTAGAAATGGCAACAGCAGAGGATGGATGTCCCATAACAAGAAGATAGAGAAAAAGAAGAAGCTTATCGACTACGGTGTAGGCACGGACTACAAAAGCGGATGTGCGCAATTTTTCAGGACTTATGCAGATCCCAATACAGATCGGCAGGTACCAGAAAGTAAGAAATGCTTATGCATAATATCGCGAAACAAAACGGCAGATAATATGTCTTACCTTATACACACACCATAATAATACTCGTATGTTGAAGCACAGTACAATCCATCAAGCGGTGTGGCTTCATAGCTTACCAAAGTCGTACTAAAACTGTCATGACGTGGACTATGGCGACGCAAATTACTGCGTGGATTGTTTTCCCAAGATGCAAAACGACTTGACTGGACACGGCGTGAAGGTAAAGACATGTTTAATTCTGACTATAAAAAGAACAAACAAAAGGCGTGCACAAGGCGGAGATACAAACTTGGCTATGAAAACAAAAACTAACACATGGACAGAAACTATGAACATAAAACAAACAACACTTACTGTGGCATGAGCGGAGCATGAAATTAACATCAGCATGAAACTATGAACAGGCATGAACAATGTCAATGTCGCCAGACAGACTAACTGAAAAAGACAGGCTTAAATAGTCTCTGATTAAAACAGGTGTGTGAGTCCAAACAGGTGAAAACAATGAGTTACCATGGTGACCAAACAAGGGAGTGTAAACAGGAACTAAAAGAGTCTTAAACAACCAGAAATAACAAAACAAAACATGACCACAGAACATGACAAAAACATTTTGATCGATTTTTGGGCACCGTGTGTAAAGTTATATATTTTCAATGAAACATATAAAATGTTGGTGTTGTTTACTTGAGTCATATTGCAGTCTACACATACCTCTTATGTTTGACTGCCATCTACTGGTCACACTTATCATTTCACTATGTACCGAATAAAATAGCTTCGAGGTCGGTAAGCAAAACCAGAATTATTCCGTACATTAGGCGCACTGGGTTATGAGGCGCACTGTCGGGTTTTGAGGGGAAAAAAGGATTTTAAGTGCGCCTTATGGTCCAGAAAATTCTGAAATTGTTTTAAAGTAAAGTGAGAAAGATCCAAACACACAAAATAAATCGCTCATTATACGAGGCAGCTAACGCGGCTGGTCCTAGTAAACTATGTCAGACTAGGACTACGTTTACACTGCAGGCCAAAGTGGCCCAAATCAGATTTTTTTTAGATCAGATTTTTTTCCAGCTGACTGTTTACACTGCAAGTGAAATGTGATTTTTTTATCAAACTCCAGTGTAAATGCGCACAGGGCCCAATGTGGCCCCATGCGCACTTCAATAAAGTAAAAACAAAGAAAGTTGACAGGGAAAAAGTCGCAACACCTTAAAAAAATTTGTTTTTTTACGTGAAAGTAAATAAAAGTACCGTATTTTCCGGACTATAAGGCGCACCTAAAATCCTTTAAAAAAAAAAAAAAAAAAAAAAGCTGGTTGAGCTTACCCACCTCGAAGCTATTTTATTTGGTACATGGTGTAATGATAAGTGTGACCAGTAGATGGCAGTCACACATAAGAGATAAGTGTCGGCTGCACCATGATGGCAATATGTCTCAAGTAAACACCACCAACATTTTATATATTCCATTGAAAATATAGAACATTACACACGGCATTCAAAAATCTGTCAAAATGTTTTAGTACGACTTTGGTAAGCTATGAAGCCGCACCGCTTGAAGGATTGTCGGCGCATTAAACATACAAGTATTATTATGGTTACTGCATAAGGTAAGACATATTATCTGGCGTTTTGTTTCACAATATTATGCAAAAGCAACTTTTCTTACCTTCTGGTACTTGCTGATCTGTATTTAGGATATGTATCAGTCCTGAAAAATTGTGCGCATCCGATAAACTTCTTCTTTTTCTCCATCTTGTTGTTATGGGACATTCATCCTCCGCTGTTGCCATTTCTAATATAAAGTAGTGTAAAGTTCTTACTTATATCTGTCAGTAAACTTGCCATGAAAGCGCTAAAACATACCGGTGTAGTGAGTTTACATTATTCACCCAAGGAACTTTGGTTATTAGAGAGTTCCGGTCGGATGGATTTTCACGGGACACATTTCGGGTGTGGTTGTTTCCGCATGAGGAGATGTTGCTCCGTTATTGATTGAAGTAAAGTCTGAATGTCATTAAAACAGTTAGCTCCATCTTTTGACACTTCTTCCACTCCTGTCCTTGCACGCTAGACCACTACAACAAAGATGACGGGGAGAAGACGCTGCTGAAGGGGAGCCACGTAAATAAGACCGCCAACAAAATGGCGCATCCTGAAGCTACTGTCAGAAAGCGGCTTGAAGATGATCTGTAAAACATAATCTATGCAACATTTTGATCAAAGAACCACCATTACATGTTATGTAGACCACAAGGAAGTGTTTTCCATTTAGAAAAAATAATAATAATATGACTCCTTTAGTGCGCCTAATATATTAAAAAAGATTTAAAAAATAGACCATTCATCGGCAGTGCGCCTTATAATCCGGTGCGCCCTATGGTCCGGAAAATACGGTAAACACAAGTGACGTCCAAGAATGTACAGCAATTTTTCTCAACAAAAGAGGAGAAATATAACCTTATAGAAAAATCGAACTAAAAACATCTGTATGCACGTACAACACTTAAGACCCTTATCATAATGGTATGTAGAATTAAATTATGGAATGGATGAAGTAAATAAATCAAACAACGTACTAATATGATCCAGAGGCGGTTATATTAAAATTAAAAGTGGATAACCAAGTACAAAGAAGAAGAATTATGATAAATGTCATGAATTTATTAAAAATTAAACATAATCCATTTTATTAAGCAAATCATAACTGATTAAACTACTTATGAGAAGAACTGATTTAGAACACACTGATGTAAACTGAGTACAAATTGAGAAGTGCCAGTAATTGCTATGAAGAGAAAAAGGGGGAGGAGTGGATAAACCTTGCTTTTTCCTATACTCCTTTTTGGACATGTTGTCAAGAAAATATGTAAAATATATTATGTATCTTATTGATACTCAGTGGCGGGCTGTGCGTTTCCCACCTAGGCCTTCAGTGATGTCCGACTTCAATGATTACCTTTCAAAATACCATCATTTATGTCCCCACATGACCCTCGCTGGAGAAATACTATACAGGAACACATTTGCTGAATTTCCCCCAGGGATCAATAAAGTACTTTCTATTCTATTCAATTCTATTTACGCCCTACTGGGCATTGAACACGTCAACAGTGTACAAAACAGGTAATTTTCTGCCGCATTTAAAAATCTATAAACCCGCATCAGCAATTTAAACATATGTTATGTGGTACTGTCATAATTAAAATTGGAAAAACATAACGTGAAAATATAAAGAAATACAATATTTGAAATCACAATTTGTGATTTCAGTGGTACCGCTCGTAGTCGATTCGAGTGGAAGTGGCGGGCATTTCCCCATTTCATCGCCGACATCGTCTCACAAGATGTAGTTTCTTTTTAAATATACTTTTTGGAAATGGCCTTGCAAATACTGTATACGTTGTCTTGTCTAATCATAAAAGATGCAGACGAGGCGTGTTGGCTGAGTTCTTAAAGTTTACTCAACAGTGTGCTCAACAATAACATCCAGCTGCTGGCATGGCTACATTCCACAACCTAAACCAGGCTACTGCGCATGCTCTTCACTACTGTGGCATGCTCGGTAATGGAGTTCTTATGTTACCTAGCTCATAACATCACAATATATATCTGCCACCTCATCAACGTTTTGTTCTCCTTCTTTGTGGGTCAACACTTCCCGCTTCCTGCTAAGTTGCAACCTGTGATTGGATACTCACTTTGGAATGACAAGTGAGCATCCAGTCACAGTCTCGTTAACATCAGGCTACCTAGATAGGCTACTGTCAACAACTTGTGATCTGATTGGCTATCGCAACTGTCTATCAACTCTGTGTTTTCTCAAATTCATCCGCTCACGGCCAATCACAGGATGCATAAATGTCACGTTCAACCTTAGGCCAGCTAGAAGGCCTTACTGACAACAACTTGTGATCTGATCGGCTATCGCAACTGTCTATCAACTCTGTGTTTTCTCAAATTCATCCGCTCACGGCCAATCACAAGATGCATAAATGTCACGTTCAACCTTAGGCCAGCTAGAAGGCCTTACTGACAACAACTTGTGATTCTGATCTAACAAAGGTCCTTCTATGCCTCATCAATATGGGATGCACTCCCAACAGGTGTAAAAGAAAGGGCATCTCTATCCTCCATCAAAACCGCACTAAAACAACACCTCCAGTTAACCTCAACCCTTGACTAACACCCTCCCCCTTCTACATCCCACCTCCCCGGATTGTAAATAACCAAATGTAAATAATCAAATGTATATATTTGTTCTTATGCTTTCTGAACTCACTATGTTCTCTGCTCGCTGTACATATCCTACCAAGTCAGACCTACACTGTTTCAATGTCCATTTCTCTGATGATGCTATTGTTGATGACTGAAGTGCTGATATCAACTAAACCCTCCTCATCCCACCCCCGGATTGTAAATATTGTACATAATGTAAATAATTCAATGTATATACTCTGATGATTGACTTGTGGGATGACTGTCTTATGCTGATAATATATATTTGTACCAAGAATTGATTTACGTGGACCCCGACTTAAACAAGTTGAAAAACTTATTCGGGTGATTGATTGATTGATTGAGAATTTTATTGGTAGGTTGCACAGTGAAGTACATATTCCGTACAATTGACCTCTAAATGGTAACACCCGAAAAAGTTTTTCAACTTGTTTAAGTCGGGGTCCACTTAAATTGATTCATGATACAGATATATACTATCAGATATATACTATCATCGTAATACAGTGGTGGTGTTACCATTTAGTGGTCAATTGTACGGAATATGTACTGTACTGTGCAATCTACTAATCAAAGTTTCAATCAATCTGATTGGCTATCGCAACTGTCTATCAACTGTTTGTGTCCGTTCACTTACAGTGCACAGACGCCTGCATTGTTGATTCTGAAGGCCTCGGGCAGATTTAGTACAGCATGGCAACATAAGCTAGCTGAATTCTGATTGGATAAAAACTCAGCACTGGAAGGAGCACAATATGACATGAAGAGAATATCGATAATTTTTGATATATAGGGAAAGGCAATTAAAAAAATACTTTTATCTTTAATTATGATCATGATTTCTGGTTATGTTAGGCCAGCAGAGAAGGCCTTGCTGGCCCACCACTGTTGATACTGTATACAAGTTCGAAATAAATCCCACCAATCAAACGCAGCCTTACATTCGAATAACAAGTCGGTGGTGAGGGACTTTTTAGCGCCAAACAAACAAAAAGTACAGATGTAGAAGCTGAAAAGGGTCAGTATTTTAAAGTATATAATAAAATAGAAACATACTTGTTTAATAATTGTCCGAATATTCCCAAAGAAGATAATTAAATTACGTGACATAACACCAAAATTCCCGCTGTTTGAGAGACGCTGAACAAAAACCTCCTAAAACAGTTGACTAAATAGCGATTTTTTTTCTATGTCTCTAATGATTCCAACAACTATAAGTGTCATTTAAACACATTAAAACATTACTAATGACACCAAATAGCAGTGAACAGTTGTACTTATCTGTTATATCCAGAGCTTTAGAAGTTATTAGCGCCAGCTTGGTAGCATGTAGTATTCTCTTCTTCTACTGCATTTACAGCAAACATAGCTCAACAAGCTGAAATGGCCACAATCGCCCCCTAGTGTACGAGAAGCACACTGCGTATGGCCATCAGTCACATTAGAGCAGGGGTGTCCAAACTTTTTCCACTGAGGGCCGCACACGGACAAATTAAAGCATGCGGGGGACATTTTTATATTTTTCATTTTCAAACCATAACAAAATATATCGATTTTGTTTGTTTTTTACCTTTAGGGCTCCCGGGGACCATAAAGGGTCTAAGTCATTAAAATGTTAAAAACAAGTCAAATTATTATTTTTTTATTTACATAACGCTTACAGTAAATCTGTACAGTATATCAACTTCAGGTTGATATAAAGTTTAAAAAAACAAAAAGGTTTTATGCCTTTTCTGTCAAAGACAACTTAGTTTTTTGTAATAAAACTGAAATATGCAGTATTTCCCCCACTGCCCAAAACATTCAGAAAGCAATTTGATGTAAAGTAATTAGAGCCTTAAAAATATCAATAATGCAGGACACCATTGATTTTAATTCATTATTATTTTTGAGTAATCACAGTGTAAAGATAAATAAAATCCCATTAAATATGTTTGGGATCCAAAAGGTGCCCCACTCAGAAAGTGATACATTTTTATTAGGTTTTTTTTACTTTCAACACTTAAGTTACGAGATCAAGTTCAGATATATCTGTCGATTTTACGTTTGAACTATTATTTTGTTTGTTTTATGCTCTTTTGTCAAATAAAATGTTGATGTTTTTGTATGGCAACCACACAATATATGCAATATTTCCCACATAAAACATTTTAAAGTGAAATATTTAAAATAATTGGAGCCTTGAATAGGTCAATAATTCATTATAAAATGATTTTTATACCGTACTGACTGTAAAACGTGACATGACGTCAGACAAGGCAGCACGAATATTCAATGATTACTTTCAAATTCTGTGTCAGGAAAAATGTTCACACGTTATCCTTCCATCCATCCATTTTCTACCGCTTGTCCTTTTCGGGGTCGCGGGGGATGCTGGAGCCTATCTCAGCTGCATTTGGGCGGAAGGCGGGGTACACCCTGGACAAGTCGCCACCTCATCACAGGGCCAACACAGATAGACAGACAACATTCACACTCACCTTCACACATTAGGGCCAATTTAGTGTTGCCAATCAACCTATCCCCAGGTGCATGTCTTTGGAGGTGGGAGGAAGCCGGAGTACCCGGAGAGAACCCACGCAGTCACGGGGAGAACATGCAAACTCCACAAAGATCCCGAGCCCGGGATGGAACTCAGGACCTTCATATTGTGAGGCACATGCACTAACTGACTGTAAAACGTGACATGACGTCAGACAAGGCAGCACAAATCTTCAATGATTACTTTCAAATTCTGTGTCAGGAAAAATGTTCACATATAGTCTAGAAGAATTCCACTTCTAACTAGAAAAAACATTTTGCAGTACATTTTTTATGAATGTTTTACACACTACAGTTGTAGTCTAAGAACCATTAAAATAGCTATTAAATAAATCAGAAATTACTCACAAGTTACTCAATACTTAACTAGTTTTTTCACGCATTACTTACTATTACTCAAGTAATTATTTTGATGACTATTTACTTTTACTTAGACTTAGACAAACTATTGATCCACAAGGGAAATTGTTCCACACAGTAGCTCAGTTACAAAGGTTGGAAAGGATAATGCAGGTATAAAGTAGACTCAAAATGTACCATAGTACCAATTAGGGCTGCAACTAACGATTAATTTGATAATCGATTAATCTGTTGATTATTACTTCGATGAATCGATTAATAATCGAATAAAAGAGACAAACTACATTTCTATCCTATTCAGTGTTTTATTTTTAAAAAACAGCATACTGGCACCATACTTATTTAGATTATTGTTTCTCAGCTGTTTGTAAATGTTGCAGTTTATAAATAAAGATTTATTTAAAAAAAAAAAAAAAAAATGTAATTAAAAAATATATATTAAAAAAAACCTCTGCGCATGCGCATAGCATAGATCCAACGAATCGATGAATAAATTAATTGGCAACTATTTTTATAATCGATTTTAATCGATTAGTTGTTGCAGCCCTAGTACCAATATAAAATAACATATGTAGTATTTACATATTATATATACAGTATATAATATATACTGATATATTATATTTTTATATAATATATACATCCATCCATCTTCTTCCGCTTATCCGGGGTCGGGTCGCGGGGGCAGCAGCCGAAGCAGGGAAGCCCAGACTTCCCTCTCACCAGCCGCTTCGTCCAGCTCCTCTTGGGGGATCCCGAGGCGTTCCCAGGCCAGCCGGGAGACATAGTCTTCCCAACGTGTCCTGGGTCTCCCCCGTGGCCTCCTACCTGTCGGACATGCCCTAAACACCTCCCTAGGGAGGCGTTCAGGTGGCATTCTGACCAGATGCCCGAACCACCTCATCTGGCTCCTCTCGATGTGGAGGAGCAGCGGCTTTACTTTGAGTTCCTTCCGGATGGCAGAGCTTCTCACCCTATCTCTAAGGGAGAGCCCTGCCACCCGGCGGAGGAAACTCATTTCGGCCGCTTGTACCCGTGATCTTGTCCTTTTGGTCATAACCCAAAGCTCATGACCATAGGTGAGGATGGGAACGTAGATCGACCGGTAAATTGAGAACTTTGCCTTCCGGCTCAGCTCCATCTTCACCACAACGGATCGATACAGCGTCCGCATTACTGAAGACGCCGCACCGATCCGCCTGTCGATCTCACGATCCACTCTTCCCTCACTCGTGAACAAGACTCCGAGGTACTTGAACTCCTCCACTTGGGGCAAGACCTCCTCCCCAACCCGGAGATGGCACTCCACCCTTTTCCGGGCGAGAACCATGGACTCGGACTTGGAGGAGCTGATTCCCATCCCAGTCGCTTCACACTCAGCTGCGACTACAATATAATATAATATATACAATATATAACAAATCACAATGACCATGTACAATATTATAGTAAATGTAGCAGCTTTTACTTGAGTCATATTATTTTAAAGTAACGGTACTCTTATTTGAGTACAATTTTTGGGTACTCTACCCACCTCTGCAAACAGGTGGGTGTTTTTGATACCTATACCATTTGTCTCTGCTTGAATAATTTCACTTGATCAAACCTTTTCTAACATTCCACTCTACAAAAAAAAAGTATGTACAGTAGGGAAAGGATTCATATATGTGCCCCATTCCTGGGTGGAATTCGCGTGAGAGGAAGGGGGGTTGGTTAATCATTTTGCAATGCAGTCTGCTGAAAATGGTGGAAAGCGCCACTCTACATAACAACTGTCGCTGTGGTCAAAGTTTGAATTTTGCCACAAAACACACTTTAAGACATCCAACCCTCCGCTGCCGTCTGTCGGCTAAAGTGGATAGTGCGCAACTCCCAATTTGTCACGTTTCATGTGTCAGATTAACCGTGACGAATGGGGCCATATGAATCCCCCTCCGACTATATGAGTTCTGCGGATATTTGAATTAATATGCGTATGGACCTATACCCAAAGCTCTAATATCAATATCATATCGGAAGGGAAAAAGTTGTATTAGGACACCACTACACAAAACACATGTTATATTTATTGTAGAGAATAATTATAGTTTTACCTGCAGAAATCAAGCTCCTTTATTTCTTGACTATGCTGAAGCGGTAACTTTATTTCCAGGCTTGAAGGCTCATTCAAACAGAACCTTGTAGGAGACCATGTTGGCATCAGAGTAGACATATAACATCTGGTCTATGGGACTATAATTCAGGAAGTTGATATTCGGAGACATCTTGTTAATAAAAATGCCAACGTTGAACTTCTCCACCCCTGTGACGGTGTCGAGTGAGTAGAAGATCTCCTCCATGCTCTTGTCGATATAACGCGTAGCATAGAGGGTTCCGCAGGCCATGAAGGTGTTGGTCACTGCCTGCTTGAAGACCGAAGTGTGCCAAGTTTGGCCGAGCGTGGGCGGATCTCCTTCTTCCAACTTGGATAACACCAGGTTGCCATAGTGCTGGACGGTGCTGTAGATCACCCAAACCCCCGACTCGTCTGTGGCCAGGTCCATGTCGGTGTATGGGTAGCATTCCTCCAAGTGGCAGTAGTTCCCCTTGGAGTTATACCTGTGGGGGGAGGCGGGGTGTTTATCGTACACATACACGCTGAATTGTTTATTCAACAAGACATGGTTAAGTAGTGAACCTGGTGCCTTTGGGTAACTGCAGGGTGGAGACAGTTTTGGACGTGAGGTTGAAGCGACAAACGTCGTCTTTGTTGTAACAATTGTAATACAAGGCCTTGCCATACAGAACAACGTTGGGTCCTTGGACTGTGTTGGTGGTTGGATTGGAAGGATTGATCTGGAAGTTCACTGGAACAAAACAGTAACATACTTTTACTTTCATTTAGTTTTCTTGCATATTTGATCGTATATTTACATCATCCATAAAATACCACGGTGTCACCAACACTTTTCAGTTCCTCCAGGAATTTGCAATGTTGGCAAGTCAACCAATCCCCGCAAATTATGCGCAGCCTCGCAACTGCCCCGCACATTTTGGGCAAAGGAAACGACACACTCATGGTCCTCCGATGCAGCTCAGAACTACTCCCTACTCCTGTCTACGACGCTACTCTCTATTTTATGCTGCCCTTTTTTTTGCTGCAGCTGTTACATACACTGTGAGGTTGTACATGGTCATTGGGATTTGTTATATTTTGTGTTTATTATATAAAAATATAATGTAAAAATATATTAGTAGCCTTCCCGGTAAGGTCTATTCAGGTGCACTGGAGAGGAGGCTACGCCGGATAGTCGAACCTCGGATCCAGGAGGAACAGTGTGGTTTTCGTCCTGGTCGTGGAACGGTAGACCAGCTCTATACTCTCGGCAGGGTCCTTGAGGGTCCATGGGAGTTTTCCCAACCAGTCTACATGTGCTTTGTGGACTTGGAGAAGGCATTCGACCGTGTCCCCCAGGAAGTCCTGTGGGGAGTGCTCAGAGAGTATGGGGTATCGGACTGTCAGATTGTGGCGGTCCGCTCCCTGTATGATCAGTGTCAGAGCTTGGTCCGCGTTGCCGGCAGTAAGTCGGACCCGTTTCCAGTGAGGGTTGGACTCCGCCAAGGCTGCCCTTTGTCACCGATTCTGTTCATAACTTTTATGGACAGAATTTCTAGGCGCAGTCAGGGCGTTGAGGGGATCCGGTTTGGTGGCTGCAGGATGAGGTCTCTGCTTTTTGCAGATGATGTGGTCCTGATGGCTTCAACTGGCCAGGATCTTCAGCTCTCACTGGATCGGTTCGCAGCCGAGTGTGAAGCGACTGGGATGAGAATCAGCACCTCCAAGTCCGAGTCCATGGTGGAGGGGAAGGGTGGAGTGCCATCTCCAAGTTGGGGAGGAGGTCTTGCCTCAAGTGGAGGAGTTGAAGTACCTCAGAGTCTTGTTCACGAGTGAGGGAAGAGTGGATCGTGAGATCAACAGGCGGATCGGTGCGGCGTCTTCAGTAATGCGGACGCTTAATCGATTTGTTGTGGTGAAGAAGGAGCTGAGCCGGAAGGCAAAGCTCTCAATTTACCGGTCGATCTACGTTCCCATCCTCACCTACGGTCATGAGCTTTGGGTTATGACCGAAAGGACAAGATCACGGGTACAAGCAGCCGAAATGAGTTTCCTCCGCCGGGTGGCGGGGCTCTCCCTTAGAGATAGGGTGAGAAGCTCTGTCATCTGGGAGGAACTCAGGGTAAAGCCACTGCTCCTCCACATCGAGAGGAGCCAGATGAGGTGGTTCGGGCATCTGGTCAGGATGCCACCTGAACGCCTCCCTAGGGAGGTGTTTAGGGCACGTCCGACCGGCAGGAGGCCACGGGGAAGATCCAGGACACGTTGGGAAGACTATGTCTCCCGGCTGGCCTGGGAACGCCTCGGGATCCCCCGGGAGGAGCTGGACGAAGTGGCTGGGGAGAGGGAAGTCTGGGCTTCTCTGCTTAGGCTGCTGCCCCCGCGACCCGACCTCGGATAAGCAGAAGAAAATGGATGGATGGATGGATGGCAGGTAGCAGTGTATTCAAATCATATACAAACAGCCAGTGGTCTAATAACTGCCATTTTGTCACCATCTGGTGGCCAACAAAAGTTACTCAACCATTAATTATACTCGAAAGGCTGCACAGCACAGCATTGACTTATTGGACCCAATCTAAACAACCTTCCCTAGTCATGGTGCAGGAGAAAAAAAAAAAAAATAGTACAAAAATTCAACAAACACATAACACAACCTGCTCACTGAACTTTGTGTATATTATAAAAAAAAACATCCATTCAACATAAAAAAATTAAATCTAAATTACACCCTTTTAAATCCATTACAAAGGATGATGGGAAAAAGGCAAAACACTCCACACTTATCCATGTTTGGCGCATTTTAGCTGTTTGATATTTCTGATTGATTAAAAAACCTTAATGAGGTTGTCACGGAGGTAAACATGGTAGGAGTTGAACTTTCACATACTCTTTTTACCCAATTACAGTAATTATTAATATATTATACATTATTACAATATGTACTCATATATATGTATAGGCTTTATATATAAATACACACAAAGTACTCTGGAATGTCCCACCGGCAACAGCTAGAGCTGCCACCTTTGTAGAAGCATTTTAAAGCTCACCTTAAAACTCCTCTACATATTCTAGTTTTTAGACTCTGTTTTAGACCAGTTAATCTGCCGCTCCTCTTTTTTACCCCCCTCTCCTGCATAAAGAGGTTACCAGATGGCCACGGATAATTCCTGTAGAAATACCAGTCTGGAGGAAGTGCAAGCTGTTCTAAGTCATGATCCCAAGTCTATGACCTGGATGGAGACCGCCTACAACCCTCTGCTTGCCCCCAATGGAATGGACTCTCACATGAATGATGTCATTGTGGTTTGTGCAGCCCTTCGAGGCACCTGTGATTAAGAGCTATATAAATAAACTTTGATTTATGGATGGATGTTTCAGCTAGTTAAGCGACTGGCTTAGCTATTGGCTTGCCTGCTCCTTCTTGCTTTTTTGTTCTGTGTGTAACATGTTTAGCCTCATCCTTCAGTCCTCCAGTGATAATAATACTTGTAGTTTATTTGAAGAAATGGAGGATTATTGACTTAGGGGAGCGGCTCCACACAGTGTATGGAGATACAGTTAACTGCTAGCCGACTCTGTGGCAGTTATTTATACCAGTCGGCAGACTGAGCATCAAAAATATGAATTGATGTTTAAAAATTTGGACGATTCCGGGAGAATCAGAATGTAAGACCTGGTTCCTGTCGATGCCCGATGCTTAACCCTAGACCCACTCACCAGATAAATAAATAGGTAAACCTAAAATGACAAGGAAGCCTTTTAGAGAGAAGGTGAAAGGTCTTCAAAAATAACAAGACGACTTTCGTTGCCTCGATTCAACCTTTGCAGAGAATATTGCACACGCTATTAAAGCGTCGTTCAATTGTCAATTGTAAAATGACTTTAAAATAAAATTTTAATGACCAAAAAATACGCTTTTGGAAATTAGCAACTTGTTTACCTGACAAACTGCTACTATGGGTGGGGATTGCCATATTCTGGGATAGTCACATGACTACCACAAAGTACGTCACAAGCTGCACAGGACACATTTAGGACATTGGTACAGTGCAAACAATCTCTCCAGTTCACTTGTCACATCACTTTTATTCGGTTGTTTTTACTGCAAATTCTCAGACGAGTGGACTATTTTCAGTCTTACGTCCAACAAGTCTGATTGAGGATGTGGATGTGCAAGATTGCTGCAGTCTTTCAGTTGGGCGCAACTCAGTGCGCCAACATACTGCTCTTTAAAGGCCTACTGAAATGCGATTTTCATATTTAAACGGGGATATCAGGTCCATTCTATGTGTCATACTTGATCATTTCGCGATATTGCCATATTTTTGCTGAAAGGATTTAGTAGAGCACATCGACGATAAAGTTCGCAACTTTTGGTCGCTGATAAAAAAGCCTTGCCTGTACCGGAAGTAGCAGACGATGTGCGCGTGACATCACAGGTTGTGGAGCTCCTCACATCTGCACATTGTTTACAATTATGGCCACCAGCAGCGAGAGAGATTCGGACCAAGAAAGCGACGATTTCCCCATTAATTTGAGCGAGGATGAAAGATTCGTGGATGAGGAAAGTGAGAGTGAAGAACTAGAGGGCAGTGGAAGCGATTCAGATAGGGAAGATGCTGTGAGAGGCGGGTGGGACCTGATATTCAGCTGGGAATGACTAAAACAGTAAATAAACACAAGACATATATATACTCTATTAGCCACAACACAACCAGGTTTATATTTAATATGCCACAAATTAATCCCGCATAACAAACACCTCCCCCCTCCCGTCCATATAACCCGCCAATACAAATCAAACACCCGCACAACACACTCAATCCCACAGCCCAAAGTACCGTTCACCTCCCCAAAGTTCATACAGCACATGTATTTCCCCAAAGTCCCCAAAGTTACGTACGTGACATGCACATAGCGGCACGCACGTACGGGCAAGCGATCAAATGTTTGGAAGCCGCAGCTGCATACGTACTCACGGTACCGCGTCTGCGTATCCAACTCAAACTCCTCCTGGTAAGAGTCTCTGTTGTCCCAGTTCTCCACAAGCCAATGGTAAAGCTTGACTGTCATCTTTCGGGAATGTAAACAATGAAACACCGGCTACGCGTTTGTGTTGCTGCAGCCGGCCGCTAATACACCGCTTCCCACCTACAGCTTTCTTCTTTACTGTCTCCATTGTTCATTGAACAAATTGCAAAAGATTCACCAACACAGATGTCCAGAATACTGTGGAATTTTGCGATGAAAACAGACGACTTAATAGCTGGCCACAATGCTGTCCCAAAATGTCCTCTACAATCCGTGACGTCACACGCAGACGTCATCATACCGAGACGTTTTCAGCAGGATATTTCGCGCGAAATTTAAAATTGCACATTAGTAATCTAACCGTATTGGCATGTGTTGCAATGTTAAGATTTCATCATTGATATATAAAGTATCAGACTGCGTGGTCAGTAGTAGTGGGTTTCATTAGGCCTTTAAAGGCCTACTGAAATGATTTTTTTTAATTTAAACGGGGATAGCAGATCCATTCTATGTGTCATACTTGATCATTTCGCGATATTGCCATATTTTTGCTGAAAGGATTTAGTAGAGAACATCGACGATAAAGTTCGCAACTTTTGGTCGCTGATAAAAAAAGCCTTGCCTGTACCGGAAGTAGCGTGACGTCACAGGTTGAAAGGCTCCTCACATTTCCCCATTGTTTACACCAGCAGCGAGAGCGATTCGGACCGAGAAAGCGACGATTACCCCATTAATTTGAGCCAGGATGAAAGATTCGTGGATGAGGAACGTGAGAGTGAAGGACTAGAGTGCAGTGCAGGACGTATCTTTTTCGCTCTGACCGTAACTTAGGTAAAAGGGCTCATTGGATTCCACACTTTCTCCTTTTTCTATTGTGGATCACGGATTTGTATTTTAAACCACCTCGGATACTATATCCTCTTGAAAATGAGAGTCGAGAACGCGAAATGGACATTCACAGTGACTTTTATTTCCACGACAATACATCGGCGAAGCACTTTAGCTACGGAGCTAACGTGATAGCATCGGGCCTAACTGCAGAAAGAAAAAAAGAAATAAACCCCTGACTGGAAGGATAGACAGAAAATCAACAATACTATTAAACCATGGACCTGTAACCACACGGTTAATGCTTTCCAGCCTGGCGAAGCTTAACAATGCTGTTGCTAACGACGCCATTGAAGCTAACTTAGCTACAGGACCTCACAGAGCTATGCTAAAAACATTAGCTATCTACCTACGCCAGCCAGCCCTCATCTGCTCATCAACACCCGTGCTCACCTGCGTTTCAGCGATCGACGGAGCGACGAAGGACTTCACCCGATCATCGATGCGGTCGGCGGCTAGCGTCAGATAGCGCGTCTGCTATCCAAGTCAAAGTCCTCCTGGTTTTGTTGCTGCAGCCAGCCGCTAATACACCGATCCCACCTACAACTTTCTTCTTTGCAGTCTTCATTGTTCATTAAACAAATTGCAAAAGATTCACCAACACAGATGTCCAGAATACTGTGGAATTTTGCGATGAAAACAGAGCTTTTTGTATTGGATACAATGGTGTCCGAATACTTCCGTTTCAACGATTGACGTCACGCGCATACGTCATCATACATAGACGTTTTCAACCGGAAGTTTTGCGGGAAATTTAAAATTGCACTTTATAAGTTAACCCGGCCGTATTGGCATGTGTTGCAATGTTAAGATTTCATCATTGATATATAAACTATCAGACTGCGTGGTCGGTAGTAGTGGGTTTCAGTAGGCCTTTAAGTGTTATCGCGATTGATCTACTGTGACTACAACGTGAATATTACTGTATTTTTCGGACAATAAGGTGCACTTAAAATCCTTTTATTTTATCAAAAATCGAAAGTGCGCCTTATAACCTGAGGCCTTAGTTCTGGTTGTCGAACCAATTTCATACGGTACATGGTGTAAGGATACGTGTGAGCAGTAGATGGCAGTCACACATAAGAGATACATGTGGACTGAAGGTTGACCCCTGTTCAATAGGTGATGCAGGCAAGGACCTGAAAGCAAGCAAGCCCAAAACTTTGCTGTTTCATTGAGAATAGAAAACATTAAGACACGGCGCTCAAAAATCTGTCAAAATGTTTTAGTATGACTTCGGTAAGCTACAAAGCCGCACGGTTTGATGGATTGTCGGCGCATTATGGCTACCGTAGTCAGATGTGCTATGCTTCAACATACGGGTATTATTATGGTGTTTGTATAGGAACCCGCAATGGCACTTATAAGGAGCCATCATCTGGCGTTTTGTTTCCGACCTATTATGCCAAACCAGCTTTTCTTACCTTCTGGTACCCGCTGTTGTGTATTTGGGATCTGCATAAGTCCCAAAAATGTGCATGCGTCAGCCTCTGTAGTCCGCGTCATAGTCAATAAGCTCCTTCATGTTCTCTATCCTCTTGTTTTGGGGCATTTATCCTCCGCTGCTGCCATTTCTAATACAGAGTAGCGTATAGTTCGAACTTAATCTGTCAGTAGATTCGGTATGGAAGCGCTAAAAACTACAACAAAGATGACACGGAGAAGACATAGGCGAAGCGGAGCCACGTAAATAAGACTGTCCACAAAACGGTGCATCCTGAAGAGACGGTCAGACAGCGGCTTGTAGATGATCTGTAAAACATAATCTATGCAATATTTTGACCAAATAATTACTATGTAGACCACAAGGAAGTGTTTTAAATGTAGAAAAAAATATTATAATATGATCCTTTTGATGCGCCTTATGATCCAGTGCGCCTTGAGTATGAAAATAGACCTGAATGAACCCGTTCATCCACGATGCGCCTTATAATCCGGTGCGCCCTTTGGTCCAAAAAATACAGTATATAATGGTAATTTTGAGTCACTTTTTTGTTCGAGGCACATTCAAGTTAGCTGAAAAATACTGGAACGTCCTTAAGAAAGATACGGTAGCTTCTCGGTTCAATGTGTCAATGGCACAATACCTGGCATGCCCACTCCTACCACCAGAGTACTCAGGCTGGAGTAATAACGGACATAGTTGGCGTATCTGTTGCTGCTGGTCATCATCACCCGCCAGTACCAGCGCTCCTCACCCGCCTCTGGTTTTGGGTCACGGCCCCAGCCTCCATACTTATAGGACCCAGCAAACTCTCCTTGTGAGAACACTTCAGGCCCGGTGATGTTCACAAACTTGCCATGGGGACACGTATCTATAGAAACAAAAACAAAGTTGACCTTTTTCTCCCCAAATAATACAGGTGCTTTTCAATAAATGAAAATCAGCAATCCAATGTATCTCCAAGCAGCCCTTAAACGTTGTTCCTTGTGCAGATGAAGCAGGAACAGAGAGTTATAACAGTATAACCAAACGGCAGAGTTGTTGTCCCCCTGCCCAGCACAGACCTACTTATTTTTCCTGTCTTCAACGCTAAGCCTTCTGGGTAAGGTAGTTTATAAAAATTTACTTTCTAGTTTACATGTATTTATACATTTATTTAACCTTTATTTATCCAGGGTAAGACAATTAAGAACACATTTTCATTTGCAATGCTGACCTAGCAACGAGGCAGAATACATTCATGTTAGAGATGTTGAAGTGTGATAATAATCTCTCATCGTCTCTCATTTACCAACAGAAATTCACTCTCACTCTCAACAGTTCACTTATGCTCTTAACGTGCGGGAGTAAACAAATTGCAGTAAACAAAAATTAATGTTTAAGGTGGACCCAACACTTTAAGCGTGAAACATACACAGAGAATTTCAAAAACTCACCTCAGGTAATAAATTATTGAACACAATAATGTTTCGATTTGTTATTTTGCACTTTTGATTTTATTGTGTTCAATTGTGTATGTAAAATAAGGTAATAATTCATTATTATTTTGTTGGTATTGTTACATTGTCTTACAAAAGTGAAGTTGGCACGTTGTGTAATTCGTAAATAAAAACAGAATACAATGATTTGCAAATCCTTTTCAACTTATATTCAATTGAATAGACTGCAAAGACAAGATATTTAATGTTCGAACTGAGAAACTTTATTTTTTTGGCAAATATTCATTAACTTAGAATTAAATGGCAGCAACACATTGCAAAAAAGTTGGCACAGGGGCATTTTTACTACTGTGTTACATGGCCTTTCCTTTTAACAACACTCAGTAAACGTTTGGGAACTGAGGAGACACATTTTTTAAGCTTCTCAGGTGGAATTCTTTCCCATTCTTGCTTGATGTACAGCTTAAGTTGTTCAACAGTCCAGGGGTCTCCGTTGTGGTATTTTAAGCTTCATAATGTGCCACACATTTTCAATGGGAGACAGGTCTGAACTACAGGCAGGCCAGTCTAGTACTTGCACTCTTTTACTATGAAGCCACGTTGTTGTAACACGTGGCTTGGCATTGTCTTGCTGAAATAAGCAGGGGCGTCCATGATAAAGTTGCTTGGATAGCAACATATGTTGCTCCTAAACCTGTATGTACCTTTCAGCATTAATGGTGCCTTCACAGATGTGTAAGTTACCCATGCCTTGGGCACCAATATACCCCCATACCATCACAGATGCTGGCTTTGGAACTTTGCGCCTATAAAAATCCAGATGGTTCTTTTCCTCTTTGATCCGGAGGACACGACGTCTACAGTTTCCAAAAACAATTTGAAATGTGGACTCGTCAGACCACAGAACACTTTTCGACTTTGCATCAGTCCATCTTGGATGAGCTCGGGCCCAGCTAAGACGAATGCATTTGTGGGTGTTGTTGATAAATGGCTTTCGCTTTGCATAGTAGAGTTTTAACTTGCACTTACAGATGTAGCGACGTACTGTAGTTACTTACAGTGGTTTACTGAAGTGTTCCTGAGCCCATGTGGTGATATCCTTTACACACTGATGTCGTTTTTTTTATGCAGTACCGCCTGAGGGATCAAAGGTCTGTAATATCATCGCTTACATGCAGCGATTTCTCCAGATTCTCTGAACCTTTTGATGATATTACAGACCTTAGATGGTGAATTCCCCAAATTCCTTGCAAAATCTTGTTGAGAAATGTTGTTCTTAAACTGTTGGACAATTTGCTCACGCATTTGTTCACAAAGTGGTGACCCTCGCCCCATCCTTGTTGGTGAATGAAGCTGCTTTTATACCCAATCATGGCACCCACCTGTTCCCAATTAGCCTGTTCACCTGTGGGATGTTCCAAATAAGTGTTTGATGAGCATTCCTCAACTTTCTCAGTCTTTTTTGCCACTTGTGACAGCTTTTTTGAAACATGTTGCAGGCATCAAGTTCCAAATGAGCTAATATTTGCAAAAAAATAACAAAGTTTTCCAGTTCGAACGTTAAGTATCTTGTCTTTGCAGTCTATTCAATTGAATATAAGTTGAAAAGGATTTGCAAATCATTGTATTCTGTTTTGATTTACCATTTACAAACGTTTGTACACAACCAACTTCACTGGTTTTGGGTTTTGTAGGTTTTATTCTGATTATAGCCATGATCAACAAATTAAAGGCAACACCTAAACTATAAAAGTAAAAGGCAACAGTATTACTATCTGTATCTGCAACATTATATCATACAAGGTATCAACTCGATACCAATATTTGCAGTATCGTAATTTTACTGGTGTGTGTGTTTTAAGAGTATCAAGAAACATTGTGTGTGTTTGTACCGTGTGGAGGCTGTGTGGGCGGCGTGTTGACTTCATGCTTAGCCTTGCACTCGTGCAAAGCTCTTTTCAGCCGCTGGTTTTCTTGTTGTTTCTTCTCCACCTGAAAGGTGTCATAGAGCTCCAACTCCTGCAGCTCCACTCTTAGGTTCACTGCCTGAAATAGCAGAGCAACAAACACAAATGGTGACACTGTGGAGCTGCCAGTATTTGGTGCCTGAGACATTAGAACTGCTTCGAGGTTGATTTTGGTTGCCAATTCTTAATATCACCTCAGTTTATGTCAGCAACATGCTATTAGCATACACACCATGTGGTCATATTTCATACACTGAACAAAAATATAAACACAACCCTTTTGTTTTTGCTTCCATTTTTCATGAGTTGAACTCAAAGATCTAAAACTGTTACCATAGACACTGAAGACCTATTCCTTTCAAATATTGTTCACAAATCTGTCTAAAGCTGTGTTAGTGAGCATTTTTTCTTTGCCAAGATAATCCATACCACCTCACAGGTGTGGCATATCGAGATGCTGATTGAACAGCATGATTATTGCACAGGTGTGCCTTAGGCTGCCCACAATAAAAGGCCACTCTGAAATGTGCAGTTTTATCACACAGCACAATGCCACAGAAGTTTTGAGGGAGTGTGCAGCTGGCATGCTGACTGCAGGAATGTTCACCAGAGCTGTTGCCCATGAATTGAATGTTAATTTCTCTACAATAACAGAAATAGGCAGTACATCCAACCGGCCTCACAACTGCAGACCACGTGTATTCACACCAGCCTCGGACCTCCACATCCAGCAGGTGCACCTCCATAATCGTCAGAGACCAGTCACCCGGACAGCTGCTGCAACAATTGGTTTGCATAACCAAAACATTTCTGCACAAAGTGTGAGAAACCGTCTCAGGGAAGCTCATCTGCAAGCTCATCATCCTCATCGGGTCTCAACCTGACTGCAGTTTGTCGTCGTAACCGACTTGAGTGGGCTAATGCTCACATTGGATGGGGGCTGGCACGTTGCAGAGGTGGTCTCTTCACGGGTTCACTGTTCAGGGCAGATAGCGAGAACGGTCTGCTGATGTCAACATTGTGAATGGAGTGGCCCATGGTGGGGGTGGGGTTATGTTATGGGCAGGCGTATGTTATGGACACCGAACGCAAATGCATTTTATTGATGGCATTTTGAATCCACAAAGATACTGTGACGAGATCCTGAGGCCCATTGTTGTGCCATTCACCCGAGACCATCACCTCATGTTGCAGCACGACAATGCACAGCCCCATGTTGCAAGGATCTGTACACAATTCCTGAAAGCTGAAAACATCCCAGTTCTTGTATGGCCAGCATACTCACCAGACATGTCACCCATGGAGCATGTTTGGGATGCTGTGGATCGGCGTATACGATACCCCCCCGCCCCCCAAAAAAGCAAAACTGCACATTTCAGAGTTGCCTTTTATTGTGAGCAGCCTAAGGCTCACTTGTGCAATAATCATGATGTTTAATCAGCATCTTGATATGCCACACCTGTGAGGCGAGATGGATTATCTTGGCAATGAAGAAATGCTCACTAACACAGATTTGTGAACAATATTTGAGAGGAATAGGTGTTTTGTGTATATAGTAAAAGTTTTACATCTTTGAGTTCCACTCATGAAATATGGAAGCAAAAACAAAAGTGTCACTATATATTTGCTAATGAAAAAAACTACTGTTACTTTCCGTCGTTTTAGTCAAATGATAATCTTCCCCATATAAATCATGTACAAAATTAAAGTGTATTTTGCAATTGACACAGGTCTTACATGATACACTAATTACTACACTACACTAAATATTCATATTAGGGTTGTCCCGAGCCGGTATTAAGATCAGAAATTGGTCCGATATCAGACGATACCGTCAATCAATCTTGATTTATTTAGCACTTTCGCATGCACAGGCAAGTTGCAATTCAAAGTGCTTTACACCGGTTTAAAGAAAAGAAAGAAAACGCACACATAGCACCATCGACAACAACAAGACATGGCATGACATTGAGGAATAACTACAAATGTATGTAATCTAGAAATATATATTAAATATTTAAAAATAAAATATCAATAATGAACTAATAAATAAGTAATATAAAAAATGGTGAGAATAATAGTCGTGATTATTTTATTAAATAATTAATTTTATATTTTGCTGATGTGAAAATTGGGACATTTCGGGGGAGGTGTCTTTACTAAGGTTGTCAAAAATGTTCGAATTATCCGCGATTCTAATTTGTCATGATTCTTAATCGATTCAAAAAAATAAAAAATGTCCAGTCACTCAGGCAAATCGTATTGTTGATGTAGATGATCATATCTGCTGTATAGATTTACTTTACAAAAGAGAAGTGTGGGATACTTCTCTTGTTGCCGTATTTGTATTTGACTTTATAAAATGTTTGAGTGGAATGTTATGAAACAAAATCAGTTTTCGTTAAAGTAATATAGAAATTCATCAGAGCTGTTTATTTTATGGAGGAATGTAGTTAATCATAGGACTGGCACCCAATGTTATTAAAAATGATTGATTTTGAATCGAGAACCGTTTTGAATCGAGAATCGATATTTCTTTTTTTTTTGTCATAAAAAAATACAATCGTGTGCTTACGGACTGTATCCCTGCAGACTGTACTGATAAATATTGATGTATAATGTAGG
>NC_084745.1:43981578-44009078 GCF_033978785.1 Entelurus aequoreus
CCTGTTTGGCAGAGTCGGTGTAAAGGTGTTGGTGTCCCTGGGTGGTTGTGTTAAGCTTGTCAACACGCTCCTTGATCTCCTTCAGCTCGTTTTGGATCACCTGCAGACTGACGACCCCGTAGAGACCGCCATCGTCCTCCTTCTCAAGAACAGACACGTCTTCGAGCAGTTGAGGCAAACGGTGCTCCAAACCCAGCAGCATACTCTCAAGCTCGAAGGCCTGCAGAGACCAAAACCATGTCAGGTTGGAACCTGTTTATGGCCACATCATAAGCACAATCACAATGTGACTTTAGCCAGAGACATACATTTTTGTAGGCAGATTTCTGACATTGTTTTCTTGATGAACGTAGCGTGTGCATGTTCCACTGTAATATTTCATAGCAATGTGCAAGGCAGAGATATGTAGCAAACAACTCACCTTCTGCTGGGTGACAGTGTTCGTGCATTTGGACGCTTTTTCGTTCACCGAGTTGAGGCTCTCAAGTGGGAAGGCCTTCTCTTTGCTAGTCAGAGCGCAGGCACAGTCATCTTGTGGACTCTGCTGACAAAACATGCGTACAAGTTCGATAAAACATAATACGCCAGTTTGTAACAGCACAAGGTATGATGCATGATAATACCTGTGGACAGGACCGGCCCTTCGACATCGTGACAGATATATGGTCATATTTCAAAAATGGTCCTGTTATTTAAGTTGTTATTGTAACCAAACCTTTTCCCTAAATATATACTATATAAAAACATTTGTTTCTTTAATAGTTTTTGAGCATTTTTTGTGTTTTGTTTATTTTTTATAATAATGCCAAAGCAGCATAGCAGTTTTGCATGTGCTTCACTGCTGTAGAGACATCAAACTTTTTTTTTTTACCCCCTTAAAACTTATAAACCTGTTTTTTTTACCTTTAATATAAACTTTGGACATTATCTGGAATATAAATACATTATTATTGAACATATTAAATACGTATATATTGAACACAAAATGTAGCTTACACCACCAAGTGTGAATGTGGAGTGAATGAATGACGGGTTTTCACTTCTCTGTGAGCGCTTTGAGTATCGAGTTGATAGAAAAGCGCTATAATAATCAAATACATTATTATTATTATTATTATTATTAAATTGGATTGAACGGACTTGTAGTTGTCAGTGTAGTCTTTTTGCCTATTCTTCTTACCTAATTATTCATAGTAAATACAATACTTTATACAACTTGTAAAATATTATTACATTATTTCTTAATATCTAAATATAAACATACGTTGGTTGTGCCTTCTTTGCACACACTCCCATAAATCTAAATCTACATCTGGTCGCCAAGACTAATAGCAAAACCTTGTTTATTGTTATTAATTGGTTTCAAAGCCGGGCCGTGGTAAATTAATTTCCGTGAAGTAAGAATTATTAATTATAAATTGAATATTTACAAAACTAGAAAATATTTATTTAAAAAAAAGCTGTTTACAGCTTTCTAAATATGATTAACATGAAGAAAGTAGAAAAAAACACACGCATCATCCACCTTTATATTCAAAACCCTAAGAATTATGAGTGATCTCACCTGTTGTGTGAAGCCGAAGAGAGAACACAGCAAAATGACAGCATGAAACTTCATGATGATGGCTTGGATGTGAATGAATGAAGAATGCATGAAAACTCTGCTGCACATTTTGGTGTTGCATAAGGACTCGGTCAGAACATGGTCACTTCCACCTTCTGGTTTCGTTTCTGGAAAACCAGGACTTGATTTTGTTCTCGAAAAAAGAGAAGCATGAACCCAATTGAAGGATAAACAGGAAGACATCTCAAAACACATGTTAAAGGATTTTCTCTCATTTAAGGAAGTGAGAAATTCTTTACTTAGTTTCGTTTGATATGTTCCTTATCCAAAATAACCCAAGTGTGCTCACAATAGAACAGTTTGGGAAAATCCAATAATTTGATATTAAGGCCTTAAAAAGTCTGAAATTATATCAAAATATCATAACATGTCCTAAATGTGGCTATTAAATGTCTTAAAAGTGCATCAATGTTTTGTTTATTCAAAACATTTTTTTATTATTCACACATAGCCTCCCCAGCCCCTCTCCAAAGCTGTATTTATTGTTTGTGCTACATTTGTGCTGTCATAAAAACATTTGTGGCATTATGGTTTAAATTGCATTAATTATTATTCACACCTGTCATTTCAAATGGCAACTTTCTGGCCTTAAGAAGCACTTAAAGAAATCAGTCAAATTAATTGTGGTAGTCAGTAACCGTTTCGATTTTAAATCAAGCAGAGTGAAACAATTGTGGAATTACTCAATTCTGGGGAAAACATTAAGGAATCGTGAAAAACAAACAAAAAAACACCACAACACACCACTAGTCCTTGTTGCACCACCTCTGGCTTTTAGAAGAGCTTGCAGTTGTTGTAACTTATGGGTTATACAGTTAATGTGTGATGATAATTCATAATTTGCATACTTGATTCAATTGCGGATTAATTAATTAATAATAAGTAATTATTATTTACAGTTAAAAAGAGTTTAAAAGGAATTGATTTCATTTATACATGTATTTGATATTGATTATTTGAGAAACACTGACACTGAATTGAGTTGTTCTCTACTTCATAGCCCAACAAAAGGGTTAACTTAAAAACAGCATGTTCCACAATTTATTGCCGCAAACCGGATGTTAGAAAGACCGGGAGCAGGTGCATTGTGGTTGTTGAGATTGAGCCTATGGGTGAATGAATGAACGACAGATGATAACAAGTTAAAAGGATCGTTTTTGTACTGTTTTGTATGCCCATTTTTTTGTTATATAAAGTACCACTTTATTTACACATTTCCGACGTCCTGTCCAATACTTTGATTGTAGTTAATCTACAGCAGTCTCTGAGGCATGGACTTAAAGGCCTACTGAAATGAATTTTTTTTATTTAAACGGGGATAGCAGATCCATTCTATGTGTCATACTTGATCATTTCGCGATATTGCCATATTTTTGCTGAAAGGATTTAGTAGAGAACAACGACGATAAAGGTCGCAACTTTTGGTCGCTGATAAAAAAAAGCCTTGCCTATACCGGAAGTAGCGTGACGTCACCGGAGGAAGGACTCCTCACATTTTCCCATTGTTTACAATGCAGCGAGAGAGATTCGGACAGAGAAAGCGACGATTACCCCATTAATTTGAGCGAGGATGAAAGATTTGTGGATGAGGAAAGTGAGAGTGAAGGACTAGAGTGCAGTGCAGGACGTATATTTTTTCGCTCTGACCGTAACTTAGGTACAAGGGTTCACTGGATTCCACACTTTCTCCTTTTTCTATTGTGGATCACGGATTTGTATTTTAAACCACATCGGATACTATATCCTCTTGAAAATGAGAGTCGAGAACGCGAAATTGACATTCACAATGACTTGTATCTCCACGACAATACATTGGCGAAGCTCTTTAGCTACTGAGCTAACGTGATAGCATCGGTCTCAAATGCAGATAGAAACAAAATAAATAAATCACTGACTGGAAGGATAGACAGAAGATCAACAATACTATTAAACCATGGACATGTAACTACACGGTTAATAATTCCCAGCTTGGCGAAGCTTAACAATGCTGTTGCTAACGACGCCATTGAAGCTAACTTAGCAACGGGACCTCACAGAGCTATGATAAAAACATTAGCGCTCCACCTACGCCAGCCCTCATCTGCTCATCAACACCCGTGCTCACCTGCGTTCCAGCGATCGACGGAAGGACAAAGGACTTCACCCGATCATCCGTGCGGTCGTCGGCTAGCTTCGGCTAGCGCGTCTGCTATCCAAGTCAAAGTCCTCCTGGTTGTGTTGCTACAGCCAGCCGCTAATACACCGATCCCATCTACAACTTTCTTCTTTGCAGTCTTCATTGTTCATTAAACAAATTGCAAAAGATTCACCAACACAGATGTCCAGAATACTGTGGAAGTTTGAGATGAAAACAGAGCTTTTTTGCATTGGATTCAATGGTGTACCAATACTTCCGTTCCAACGATTGACGTCACGCGCATACATCATCATACATAGACGTTTTCAACCGGAAGTTTAGCGGGAAATTTAAAATTGCACTTTATAAGTTAACCCGGCCGTATTGGCATGTGTTGCAATGTTAAGATTTCATCATTGATATATAAACTATTAGACTGCGTGGTCGGTAGTAGTGGGTTTCAGTAGGCCTTTAACGAGTGACAAACAGTACTCTTCATCAATCTTGCTCCAACTTCCTCTGATTGCTGTTGTCAGATCAGCTTGGCAGATTGGAGTTCTGTCATGGACCGTTTTCTTCAATTTCCATCACAGATTCTCAATTGGATTGAGAGCCGGACTATTTGCAGGACATGTCCTTGACCTTATGCATCTTTCTTCAAGGAAATGTTCACAGTTTTTGCTCTATGGCAAGATGTATAAGATCAAGGACTGTGGAAATGTGCATGTTTTCTTCAGGCAGTCGTCTTCATAAATATCATTGGAACGACACCAAACAAAGGTTGCAGCATCATCACCTTGCCCAATTTAGATTGGCGATTCATCACTGAATAGGACTTTCATCTAGTCATCCATAGTCCACCACTGCTTTTCCTTAGCTCATTGGAACCTTGTTGGGTTCTTCGTCTGTTTGGCGTTAATGACGGCTTTTATTGAGCTTTTCTGTATTTAAACTAATTTCCTTTAGGCTGATTCTTACAGTTCGGTCAAACGATGACTCCAATGTTCGCCCATTCGTTCTTCACTTGTTTCAGTACGCTTGCCTTGTTTGTACTTGGTCCAGATATTAGACACAGCTGACTTCGAACAATCAATCTTTTGCAACATTGCGTGGTGAATTACCTTCTTAAAGTCTGATCATCGTCTCCTTTGTTTAAATTGACATGTCTCGTGTTGGAGCCATGATTCATGTCAATCCACATGGTGCAACAGCTCTCCAAGGTGAGAATACTCCTTTTTAACTGCAGACTAATGAACAGATGTCATCTGATGCAGGTGTTAGCTTTGGAAATGAACATTTACAGGGTGACTCCATGTTTCCCCCTCTAAATTGAGAGATGTAAAAATGAAACTGTTACCAACTACCACGATTTATATTCTTAATTTACCCTAGTGTTTCTTAAAGCCAGAAAGTTGTCATTTGAAATGACTATAGATTTGTGTCAGGTCTGTTATCGGATTTTATTGTACAAAATTAAACAACTGAAAGAACATCCCCAAGTCTGGTGAGTCCATAATTAGTTCCATATCCATATATGCCATAGAACTTAAGACAAATATCACACGAATAAGAATGTAACGAGGACTGAACTTGTTATTTCTTGAATAATGAAATCTAAGAAGTTTTGGGTTACAAAACTACAGTGAACTTCCCTTCTTTGGCCCTTCACAAGTTTCACATCGTTTTTCACATCATTTTTCTCATGCTGACGCAGCAGCTTCAGAAAAATGTGTTCGGTGAACTTGAACGTGCACCGCACAGCATGAAAGACATGATGGACAGCTTTACTCCTCGCTACTTCAACATGCTGCTCGTGTTGCTGATGCTTTCATCCACCGTGAGTAACGCTTGCTCGCCATTATATGACAGCTGCATTTATTTCATATACAATATACTTTTTCAATCCTACATTGACGGTCAAACTTTAAAAAATGTTGCGTGAACGCTAGGGGTGTAACGGGGCATGTTTCTTAAATCCCATATCTCGGTACGGAAGATTCAGTTTGATACCGAAGCGCATTGTAGTCAATACAGTGTGCCAAGGAGAAGCCAGAGCTTGAAAACAATCTTCCGTATTAAATGTTCCTGTTTTGCAAAATATTTTTTTATTTTCCATTATTTATTATATTTGAGAATTGTATATATTAGATAGTTAAATAGTTTTTTTTTATTTGTATACAAAAGCTGAGCGGTTTTGCATTTTCTTTCCTTAATGTAGACAAAATCAACCAAACTGTGATTATGGCTTATTGTGACCCCGTTCAGTAATATTTGTCGCGGCTCAAAACAACAATATGTAATATATAGTTACAGTAATATAGTTCCATACATACTGTTGATTGCAGGAGGAAGTAGGATTACTTCAACATGAAAACATGCTACAGGTAACTTCACTTAGGTAATAATACTGTGATTATATTTGTAGATATACAGCAATGTACATACTGTAGTTATATCCAAAGTGGAATGTTAGAAAAGGTTTGATCAATTGAAATTACAAAAACAGAGAATCTTTTTTGTCTCGACTGGACTTACGTTGTCTTTAAATTGAAGTAGAGTGGTAATTGTTTTTTTGGCGACAGCTAATGGCCACAGTAATTCATGAAGTTTAGTTCAAGTTGAAGAATTGCAGACACGTTTGTTACTTGATACTAGGGCTGGGCGATATGGCCTTTTATTAATATCTCGATATTTTTAGGCCATGTCACGATACACGATATATATCTTGATATTTTCCCTTTAGCTTTGAATTAACACTTGATGCATATAATCACAGCAGTATGATGATTCTATGTGTCTACATTAGAACATTCTTGTTCATACTGCATTAATATATGCTCATTTTAAACTTTCATGCAGAGAGGGAAATCACAACTAAGTCAAATTACCAAAACTGTATTTATTTAATAAACATTTTTTAAGCAGTGGCAGAAAGTGCAAGATTGTCAGAGACATTTAAAAAAAATGCTATTAGGACACTTTTGTGCATGATGTCACTAAGATGACATATCAAAACAACACTAAATTAAAGTGCACTTTTTGTACAGAATACCACTGTAGTTAAAAACAAAGTGCACTTTTGTGCATGATGTCACACAAGATATTTCAATAACTGTCAAATAAAAATGAGCTGCATAATAGGAAATCAAATAGTGTATGTCCTTCGCTATGTGGTAGGTTACTGCGGACATTATCTCCTTCTGTTGACTATTTTTTTCATACGGTGTTGATGTGGAAATGGAAGATGCGAGGCTCACTTGGGTCAGTGGCATTTTGTTGGGTGTGGCACCGGCCGGAGATATTGACATGCAATGTTTCAAGCACTCTTCATTCTCTAGCGCAGTGGTTCTCAAATGGGGGTACGCGTACCCCTGGGGGTACTTGAAGGTATGCCAAGGGGTATGTGAGATTTTTTTTAAATATTCTAAAAATAGCAACAATTCAAAAATCCTTTATAAATATAAATAAAAACCTATCTTTTTTCTAAATAGTTCAAGAAAGACCACTACAAATGAACTGATGACATAGTGCTGTATTTTACTTCTTTATCTCTTTTTTTCAACCAAAAATGCTTTGCTCTGATTAGGGGGTAGGGGTACATCACTGAAAAAAGGTTGAGAACCACTGCTCTAGCGGGTGACTTTTCAAATGATGCTACAAATTAGTAGTGCTGCTACTTTTTGTAGCAACGCTTTTGCCGCATACTTTACATATTACGGTTGTCTGTTCAACATCTTCCTGCTTGAAGCCGAAAACCACTGCCAGACGATGGACCCCGTGCTGTTTTTCTTGGGAATTAATTACTCTTCTCTCCTTCTCTCTCTCGTATTACCACTCGCATGACGTTGCACGCGCGACAGTATGCGACGTATGTAAGAAGGTGCGCTTGTTTTACGTCTCTGTGAGGAAAGACAAGAAAGAGTGATAAAAGCCTGTAGTGCAATGCCCGCAGCTAAAAGCAACTGCGTGAGAACGTATACTCCAATACTCACGATATAGTCATTTTCTACATCGCACAGAGACAAACCCACGATATATCGAGTATATTCGATATATCGCCCAGCCCTACTTGATACTTTCTCATATGCTTCTGCCTTGGGCACTCTAGTAATGTGCAACTATAATTATTTATATTGACAATTGTGCTGTATTAGGCTGCAATATTGTTCAATGCTCACTTATTACGCATGTCTAGCTTATGTGGGGTCCCCACATCTGCGGTCCTCTCCAAGGTTTCTCATTGTCCCTTTGGGTTGAGTTTTTCCTTGCCCTGATGTGGGATCTGAGCCGAGGATGTCGTTGTGGCTTGTGCAGCCCTTTGAGACACTCGTGATTTAGGGCCTATATAAGTAAACATTGATTGATTGATTGATGTGTTATTATGTGTGTCGCTGTTGTGTAGTTGCTAGCTCCTAGTAGCCTATAGCAGTGGTCCCCAACCACCGGGCCGCACAAGAAATTTAATTTTAAAAAAATAAAAAAAATATTTTTTTTATTTATTTATTTATTAAATCAACATAAAAAACACAATATATACATTATATATCAATATAGATCAATACAGTCTGCAGGGATACAGTCCGTAAGCACACATGATTGTATTTCTTTATGAAAAAAAATAAAAAATTAAAAAATTAAAAAAATAAAAATACGGTATATCAGACATAGGGGCAAGCCCATATCATCCGATATTTGGTATTTCGGGACGCCCCAAATTATATTGATTGTATTTTCACAATATGCCAAGGACCAGTACAAACAACAACACTGTATTTGTTTACCAAGAGGACACACAACACTGTAAATACTTTCTTCCTGACTTTCACTATATGTCAGGTATCTGTACACTTTGAAGCGAAAGTTCTTTACTGAAAAATATGATTAGAAGTATATTGGTGTTAACAGTGGCCTAAAACAAACAGAACTGCAAGCGTAATTCTGTAAGTTAATGGAAGAAAATGGAAGTTAACCAGCCTATCAGGGACACCAGACTTCTTTGAAGACTTTATTTTTACCGCCAAGTATTCGATAAGACATAAAGAAACATTTACCGTTTCATGGTCAAAGATGCGGCTAACTTCCTGGTAGCCTAACTGACTTCCTGGTAGCCTATCTGACTTATTGGTAGAAAAGCTAACTTCCTGGTAGCCAAGCTAACTTCCTGGTAGCCTATCTGACTTCCTGGTAGCCAAGCTAACTTCCTGGTAGCCTAGCTAACTTCCTGGTAGCCTAGCTAACTTCCTGGTAGCCTATCTGACTTATTGGTAGCAAAGCTAACTTCCTGGTAGCCTAACTGACTTCCTGGTAGCCTATCTGACTTATTGGTAGCAAAGCTAACTTCCTGGTAGCCTAACTGACTTCCTGGTAGCCTATCTGACTTATTGGTAGCAAAGCTAACTTCCTGGTAGCCTAACTGACTTCCTGGTAGCCTATCTGACTTATTGGTAGCAAAGCTAACTTCCTGGTAGCCAAGCTAACTTCCTGGTAGCCTATCTGACTTATTGGTAGCAAAGCTAACTTCCTGGTAGCCAAGCTAACTTCCTGGTAGCCTATCTGACTTATTTGTAGCCTAGCTAACTTCCTGGTAGCCTAGCTAACTTCCTGGTAGCCTATCTGACTTATTGGTAGCCTAACTGACTTCCTGGTAGCGAAGCTAACTTCCTGGTAGCCAAGCAGACTTCCTTGTAGCCTAACTGACTTCCTGGTAGCCTATCTGACTTATTGGTAGCAAAGCTAACTTCCTGGTAGCCTAACTGACGTCCTGGTAGCCTATCTGACTTATTGGTAGCAAAGCTAACTTCCTGGTAGTCAAGCTAACTTCCTGGTAGCGTAGCTAACTTCCTGGTAGCCTATCTGACTTATTGGTAGCAAAGCTAACTTCCTGGTAGCCAAACTAACTTCCTGGTAGCCTATCTGACTTATTGGTAGCCTAGCTAACTTCCTGGTAGCCTAGCTAACTTCCTGGTAGCGTAGCTAACTTCCTGGTAGCGTAGCTAACTTCCTGGTAGCCTATCTGACTTATTGGTAGCAAAGCTAACTTCCTGGTAGCCAAACTAACTTCCTGGTAGCCTATCTGACTTATTGGTAGCCTAGCTAACTTCCTGGTAGCCTAGCTAACTTTCTGGTAGCCTAGCTAACTTCCTGGTAGCCTAGCTAACTTCCTGGTAGCCTATCTGACTTATTGGTAGCCTAACTGACTTCCTGGTAGCCAAGCTAACTTCCTAGTAGCCAAGCAGACTTCCTGGTAGCCAAGCTAACTTCCTGGTAGCTCAGCTAACTTCCTGGTAGTTTGGGTAACTTCCTGGTAGCTCAGCTAAATTCCTGGTAGTTTGGTTAACTTCATGGTAGCCTGGCTAACTTCCTGGTAGCTTAGCTAACTTTTCAATAGCTCAGCTAACTTCCTGGTAGCGTGCTTATCTTCCTTGTAGCCTAGCTAACTTTCTGGCAGCATGGCTAACTTCTTGATTGTCAAACTTTTTAGTAGCCTGTCTAACTTCCTTCCTGGTAGTCTGGCCAACTTCCTAGCAGAATGGCTGAATTATTCTGGAAGTTATCCTGGTAGCTCGGCTATCTTCTGTTTTGTTCTGTGAACTTACAGAATTTCTCATGTGTGTGTTTTTGTGTTTTGTAGCATTTTTTTTTTATCTTGCAGTGTTTAATAATTTATTAATTGATGAACGTACAATAAGAATAAATATAATCTAAAGGGCCTTAACGTCTAAACCACTGGTTCTTAACCTTGTTGGAGGTACCGAACCCCACCAGTTTCATGTGCGCATTCACCGAACCCTTCTTTAGTGAAAAATAAAATGTTTTTTTTCAAATTCAAGACAAAGTTATATGTTTTTGATATCACTTTAGTATGGGGAACATATTCTAAGTAACAAAGACTTAATTTAGAGTTTTTTGGACACTAGGGGAACATATTCTAAGTAACAAAGACTTCATTTAGAGTTATTTGGTTAGGGTTAGGGCCAGGGTTAGAGGGTTAGGCTTATAATAAGGCCATGCAGAATAAGGCATTAATAAGTACTTAATAATGACTAGTTAAGAGCCAATATGTTACTAATTTGCATGTTAATAAGCAACTAATTAATGGTGAATATGTTCCCCATACTAAAGTGTTACCATGTTTTTTTTACTGGTGCACAAAAATGAACCGTGCATGAACATCACCTTGTTCAAACAACAAAACCAACACAGTGCATACACTCACAACAAATTACACACCTGCAAATCAGTGTGACTTCTGCTGTTGCCGTATCCGTAAAACGCCGATAGGGAGAAGTTTTTATTTACACGATGAGTCGGGTGTGTCTTGACCTACGCCGAACCCCTGAGACCGACTCACCGAACCCCTAGGGTTCGATCGAACCCAGGTTAAGAACCACTGACTTAGGTTCTCTCTAAAGTCAAATTTCATGTGATAGAAGTATTTTAGTTGTTTATTGTGTTAAGTGTGTTTTCTGTATGGATCATTTTGTGTATTATATGATAACTTTTCGATTAAAATGAAAGAAACTGAAATTATTGGGGGGTTTTTGGGGTTCATACTCTTTGATCGAGCATGTTTTCCATGTTTTGCAGGTGGACTGTCAGGTCCAGCAGGTTTCAGGCCACATGAGCAATGGTTCATGTGCGTGTCAAGTCAACACCAACATGTGGCTTTTCCCTACTGTGAAATACGAGGCCACACAGCAGAAGGTCGAGTCTTGTGAGGATTCCCTAACCGCACTACAAAAACAAGTAATGTTAAACCACCATTATTACATCAGACTCCTTCTAATCCAAAGTCATGTTTTCTGTTTTTTTAGGTGAACTTGTCCCACCAGCGTCTGCCTGAGATCCAATCATTGATGGACAACATCACAGCCCGACTGGAGCCTTACGATTACCTCAACTATAGAGGTCTTTATGCCAATCTGCATCTGCGTCCGCTCACCGAGGATCTCAGCAAGCTAGAGAATGACATCAACGCCATGTCCATTCAGATGGACAACGACCAAACCAAGAAACTTTCCAAAGAGGTACCTGAACCCACAAGACATTGATACAACGTTGATTATACATAATTCTCCTTTAAAATTGACGTTGCAAAATAGTTGTATTTGTAAATTGAGATAACGTTGATGTCTAACGTTGGACCCACGTTGTTGGTTGGGAAATGAGTAACATTCAATGAAATCAACGTCACAACCCGACATTGATTAAACTTCAAAAAGCATGTTGTTTCAACGTTAGGTTTGAGTTGCTCAACGCCAGGACCTAATTTAACAAGATCTCAACGTTGTTTCAATGTTTTGTGCCTGCTGGGAAACAAACCAATAGCTTCATCCAAAGTTTAGACGAGAGATGTGCCAGTCAATCAGCCACCGATTAGCATCGGATGATTTTCGTGATAATGTTTGTGATCAACTTCCAGTGATAGTAGCACTTGATAATGGTACGAAGAAATGTCGTTAATTTGCTGTAATAAAGGTGATTATTATTATCATTACTAATATTAGTCTTTACAAAAAGTAAACATGATAGGCTATAGGCTACTTAGAGCTAGCAGCTAAGCACACAAGCTAGACATACGTGATAAGTGTCCTTAATTGAACAATATTGCAGTCTAAAACAGTATAATTTGTCAATGTGAACAAGTATCAAATAATTATGGTTACAGTGTCCAAGGCAAAAGCGTATTAAAAAGTATCCAGTAACAAACGTGTCTGCATTATTCAACTTACTGCATCATGAGCTGAACTTCATGAATTACTATGACCACTAAGTATTGCCAAAAAAACAACAACACAATTACCACTCCACTTCAACTTGAAAAAAGGCATAAGCCCATTTCAGATGGTTAATAATAAATACGTTAGTGTTTTTCTTACCTACTATTGTTGTCCGTTTGACTAACTTCACTTGATCAAACCTTTTTAACATTGCACACTACAAAATAATAAAAGTATGTACTCTGATTTGTGCTGATATTGCATCGAATCAGTACCCGTATCGGACAATACTCAAGGCTCCAATATTGGTATCGTATCGGAAGTGAAAAATCGGGACATCCCTATTTCGGGACACTTAAAACATGAACACATTTTATGGAGAATAATTATAGCATTATAACATTCAGGAAACAATGCAAAATACATATAAATGATGAATGAAGTGTATAAATAAACATTAACATTAATTTTATTGAAGGCTTGTTGGCGAAGACGGCAATGTGCGGATAGGGGGACAGAGGGAAGAACCACACGATTACCATCTTTGTACTTTCTGAGATCTTTATTGAATTCTGTAGTGTTTCTCAGCTTCTTTTTTTAAAGCGCTGGCACTCGCAACTTCCTTTGGCCCCGTGGGGGTTTATTTTGCAGTAAAAAAAAAAAAAAGACTAAATCACGAACATGCAGTCATGGGCAAGGCAAGCTGCTTGGAAAATGTAGCACGCTAAGCTACAAGTTACTCTCGATTAAATGTAGCTAAGTTACAGGTGAAGCTATCCCTGGAGAATTGTAGCTAGCTACACTACAAGCTACACGGCAAAAGTAGCTTGCTACATTTAACAGCATTTATATCTATGGTCCCACATGTATAATAACAATGTTAATGTAACTGAGAGTGTACAAATGTTAATTACTATTAACTATCTGTCATTTAGCTGGGGACACCCTACAACTACCTCTAGGGGTCCCCGCACCTCACTGTATGTATTTATTTAGTTTGCCTTTTGTTTGGCCCACCCCTATAATGTTATACATTTTCTCTACCTACAGTAAAAAAACAGCATCTATCTATACCTTGACGATAAAAACAATGTTTGGGAACAGTTGGTAATGGTTATGTGCAGTAAAACTTTTCATGAACTCAACTCACCTTAATGTATGTTCTAAATTTGTGTTGGACGTCTTAGATGAAGAGAGTAGTTATGATTTTGGTTTACAGAGTAAACTACTAAAAACTAAGGTGTCGGGCATTGTTTTCTTTAAACCCATACATTTGTCTCAAAATGGCCAAGTACACGCATCATTATGGATTTCCTGCACATCATCTTCACCACTAAACAAAAAATCTAATCTACTGGAGAGAGAATCCCTCTGCCATTTTCAAATATGTTTTTTTTTGAGTGGTCAGCTTGAAGCGTCCCTCTGTCTCCGACCCTTGTCGTCATGTGACATAAGCGCATGATTGTTATGATTTTGCTTACTAGTTTCGATGACCTGCCTTATCAGGGGAGCTCCACTAACCACGTTAAACCCAGATTCCAATCTAACAAAGGTCTTAACTCATTCTCCTTCTATGCCACATCAATATGGAATGCGCTCCAACAGGTGTAAAAGAAAGGGCATCTCTATCCTCCTTCAAAACCGCAATAAAAGTACACCTCCAGGCAACTTCAACCCTAAACTAACACCCTCCCCGGATTGTAAATAAATAATCAAATGTAGATACTTTTTCTTATACTTTCTGATCTCTCTCTCGCTGTATGTCCACTACTTGCTGTACATATCCTACCAAGTCAGACCTACACTGTTTCAATGTCCATTTCTCTGATGATGCAATTGTTGATGCTGATTGTTCATGACAGAAGTGATGATAACAACCAAACCTACCCTCCACACCCCCTCCATATCCCACACCCCGGATTGTAAATAATTCAATGTATATACTCTGATGATTATCTTGTGTGATGACTGTATTATGATGTTAGTATATATTTGATAGTATAGAATCAATTTAAGTGGACCCCGACTTAAACCAGTTGAAAAACTTATTCGGGTGTTACCATTTAGTGGTCAATTGTACGGAATATGTACTTCACTGTGCAATCTACTAATAAAAGTTTCAATCAATCAATCAATCAGTCCGTAATGTTTCATCCTAACCGTAGCCAATTGTGAGTCATCATACGAACACCAACCAATCGTCATGGATTTTCTCCATATCTGTTGTTCTCATTATCCAGGATATTGTGTTTTCTCCATTTTTTTTTTTGGCCTGGATTTGCAGTCCATTTTTTCTCTTTGTAGTTTGATGTAAGCTACCTAGCTACATGGGTCTAAAACAGGGGTGGGCAATTAATTTTCACCGGGGGCCGCATAAGCAACCCGAGCACTGCTGGAGGGCCACACGACAATATTTCAATTAAATTTTGCTCAATATTATTTTTGATATACCGTAAGTCGTAAGATAAATAATGATGATAATAATAATAATAATTAATAATAATAATAATAATTTAATTTAACCTAACTTAACTTTATACAAAAGCAGATTGCTTTTGATGGTTTTATTTTTAACACTGTTTTACACAACACTTCCTGATGTACTATACAATGCAAAAATGTCCATTTCTGCACAGGTTTAATTTCTGTCACTTTATCCTGCATTATCCAACATTTTTCCCCGTCAGATTTGGACAACCGTCTGTTGTTAAAAATAGTTTTTAATCATATTTATTTTATATTGTTTTTTATATTGGTTTTATATGTAATTATTTTTTCTTTTTATTCAGTCATTGGTGGAGCTAAGGATAATATTTTAATATTGTTTTTAATATTGTTGTGCAGCACTTTGGAAACATTTTGTTGTTTAAATGTGCTATATAAATAAAGTGGATTGGATTGGATTGTCACACTTGCCAGCTTGTCCCATTTCAGTCCTAACATGTCCAAACACGCATTTACCTCTGTGAACAAGTCATTACCTGTGGTTGTCTCTTTAATTGACTGCATGGCTGCCAGCTACTCCGTGATTTGAAAGTCTGCAGTTATCCCACGTAAGAAGATGAGCAGTTGGGCGGTGTCACGTACATCGCAGATCTCATCCAATTAAAGCCAGCGAAAAACAGTCCATGTCTCCGGGCATACAGCGCAACAGAGTCCAATAAGCACTCCTTAATAAACTCTCCGTCAGAAAACGCCTTACTTTTTCTGGCGCTTTTGTGAGAAATGACGAAACTTGTCCTGACAGCTGCATCTCTGGGGGTGTGACATTTGGCAAAAAGTCCTTGTTGGGTTTGCAGTTTTACCATTAACGCATCAGCCTCCCTTGCGCGCGCTTCATCAGACAGATTCCGGTATTTTCCCTCGTGCTTCGTCATGTAGTGACGATTCAAATGATATTCTTTAAACACAGCAACATGTGTACCACAAGTTAAGCACACGGCTTTACCTTTAAGTTCTGTAAAGAAATACTTGGCAGTCCATGTCTTGTTGAAAACACACCATTCGTCATCAACTTTTCTCTTTTTAGCATCTCATCACTTGTCGCTGTGCACCTTCCCTCACAGGTTACACACGGACATACGCCCATAAATAACACTTTTCAAAATAAAAGCAGCACAGTTGTATTGCGCGCACGACATAGATGTTTTTTAAACTTTATTTTGTCATGTGTGATTGCGCACACGCGCATACGTCCACACGGAAGTAATACAAATAATGCTTTTCAAAACAATAGCACCGTTGTATTGCACACTCGACATAGATACTTTTTAAAATGTATTTTGTAATTTATGATTGGCCTCACGCGGGCCGGACAGGGATGCACAAAGGGCCGGATGCGGCCCGCAGAATGCCCAGGTCTGGTCTAAAACATACTTGCCAACCCTTCCGATTTTCCTGGGAGACTCTTAAATTACAGTGCCCCTCCCGAAAATCTCCCGGGGCAACCATTCCCCCGAATTTCTCCCGATTTCCACCCGGACAACAATATTGGGGGCGTGCCTTAAAGGCACTGCCTTTAGCGTCCTCTACAACCTGTAGTCACGTCCGCTTTTCCTCCATACAAACAGCGTGCCGGCCCAGTCACATAATAAATGCGGCTTTTACACAGACATAAACGAATGCAAGGCCTACTTGATCAACAGCCATACAGGTCAGACTGAGGGTGTCCGTATAAACAACTTTAACACTGTTATGAATATGCGCCACACTGTGAACCCACACCAAACAAGAATGACAAACACATTTCGGGAGAACATCCGCACCGTAACACAACATAAACACAACAGAACAAATACCCAGAACCCCTTGCAGCACTAACTCTTCCGGGACGCTACAATATACACCCCCGCTACCACCAAACCTCTTTGTTTGGACACTAGATCCCGCAGGAAATCGACGAGTTAGTTACGTGCAAATGAAGACAGTTTAAAAAAGTACCGAATCATACGAGGTACTGCTGTGTTTATGTCACTATTGTGGTTTCACTTCGTCGTAATAATGAGGAAGTTGACATAAGCGGATCAAATGTTCATAGAATTGACTACTTTTGCTCTGAAATATTAAAGCAGTTGAATGAATAATAATACGAACATTGTGGACTGTGACCTGGTGGCATTAACAGATTAACAGTTAAACGTGTTACACTGTGTAATATTCTTGAACTTTTTCCCGATAGGTCAGTAAACTGCGAAAAGATGTGGACCGCATGCACATGTCAGACTCAAACAACATGAAGACTGTGAGAGAGAAACTTCGCAAATTGAAGAACAGCGCTGTCTCTTGTTTGTCCATCCCCAAAGACTTCCGAGGTTTGTTCTCCTTTGGTGTGTTATGTGTAATGCCAATTATTAAGAATCTTAAGGAAATCCTCTTAAAATCTATGGTAATAAGTAGGGATGTTCCGATCAAGGTTTTATGCTGCCAATTCCAATATAAAGTTGCATTTTATTTATGGTGAATACTATTGATAATGTAACAATATCAACCCAATATTTAAACTAGTTCCCTATCTGCTTTAGTTACATACAATTTGAGCAAAACAAAGTAATCAGTACACAATAACTAAACAAAATTTAAAAAATGATATATTCTACTCATTCAAGTCCTTTGTTTTTTGCCCTCAAAGTCCTCCTGTGTCCAGGGAATTATTCCCTGAGTTTGTAAACTTTTAAACAAAAATAACAGAAAATTGATTATATGAAAATAAATTAGCGATCTAATCACTCAACAATCGATAGTATGACACTGAGCACATTTCTTTTGTTGTTTCTAGCTAGCTTAGCGATTAGCACGCCTGTTTTTGGCTTGTTTGCAGTACCAAGTGTGCCACAGTGGTCAGATCGATTTATTTTATGATAAAAAAAATGTTTTGTCGTTTTTGTCATTGTTTACAAACTCAGGAAATAAATCCCTGGACACAGGAGGACTTTAGGAGCAAAAACCAAATGATTTAAATCAGAGCCAGTAGTAGGAAATTATTTAAATATTTAATTAATATTTAATTAATTGTTACACCACAACCCTGTGTTTTTGTCTGATTATAAATGTGATGGGAATATTTAATTGATACTGAAAATTTGAAGTATCAATATCAGCATTGGTATGACCAATACTGCCCCTTTAACCATTTGGTATTGGATCGATACCCAAATTGGTAGTATCGCCAAAAACTAATGTACAGAAGAATAAGTGATGATCATATTTTAACAGAAGTGTAGATATGAATGATTTAACCAAATTGTGGTGAATTAACAAGTCGATTAATAGTTTTGAGAAAATGAGGTAATATGTTATCGCATACGTCCGCAGTTAAATTACCCGTTTTGAAATGGTTCTATTATCATTTATACCAGTGGTTCTCAAACTTTGTTCACCAAGTACCACCTCAGAAAACACGTGGCTCTCCAAGGTCCACCATAATGATCAACATTAAAATACAGTAGGCCTAAGTATTCATTAAAAACAAGGCAGAGGTTTTATTTAACAAGTTGGCCACCATGACACACAGTTTGAACAGTAACACTGTGTTTGAATACAGGAAAATAAAACCATGTACTTTAATCAAATGATTTTTTGGCGTACCACTAGATGGAGCTTACGTACCACCAGTGGTACACGTACCAGAGTTTAAGAATCCCTGATTTATACACCAAATAATATATTGACATGTATTGGGATATCGATTTTAGGCCGTCCTTCCATTCCTCACACTCCCTTCCTTGTTTTCAGGTACACACAGGTATTGCCTCAATGGTCTCATCACCAACATCAGCCAACCGGTCACAACTAAAATCAGTCCGTACGGGAAGACCTTCATCTCCGGTTCATGGGGTCAACAGACCCAACAGGACAGCGAAGGCCTGAATACCGCCTACTGGGTCCAGCCTTTGGTCCACAGCCATATTTCTGGCAACACCCTTCGAGTTTATCAATCCTACGAAGACTTCATGGCCTCCGCCAACCACAAAGATTACGTCTTTGCTCCGCACAACGTCCACGTCGACGCCATTGAAGGTCCGAGTGCCGTCCTGCACGGAGAGGCTCTGTATTATCACTGCTACCAATCAGCAGATGTTTGTCGCTACGACTTAAACAGCGAAAAGGTAGCGAGGGTCGAACTTCCCGGCATCAAAGCAGGACTCACCAAGAAGTTCCCTTATTGCTATTACGATTGTCGCGCCAGCACCGACGTGGACGTGGAGGTCGATGAGACGGGGCTGTGGGCCCTCTACGCCACGGTCGGTAGCCACGGCAACATCGTGGCGAGCAGACTCTCTTGGGACGACGAAAGCGCAACGCTCAACGTCACCCAGACGTGGGAGACGAGGCTGTTCAAGAGGGCGGTGACCAACGCTTTCATGGTGTGCGGAGTGCTGTACGCGACTCGCTACCTCGACGACCACCGAGAGGAAGTCTTCTACGCGTTTGACACGGCGACAGGAAAGGAGGACAACACGCTGGCGTTGACGCTCGACAAGATCATCGACGGCGTCGCCAGCCTGAGCTTCAACCCCGTCAACCGCCGCCTCTACATGTACAACAATGGCTATCTCCTCGCCTATCAAGCACACTTCTGAAATTAAACACAAATATGCAGTTATGATAATCACCAAGTTGGCTTTATTAAAGAGATGTTTGTCAACCACACAAAAGTATCTTTTCTTCTTCATTTTGTTGTGTTTACAGTAGTACAGTAGGAAGGGAATTTCATTTGGCCTCATTCGTCGCGGTCCCAGGTGGGTAGTAACGCGCTACATCTACCGTATTTTTTATAAGGCGCACTGCCGATGAATGGTCTATTTTTGATCTTTATTATATACATATACACTACCGTTCAAAAGTTTGGGGTCACATTGAAATGTCCTTATTTTTGAAGGAAAAGCACTGTACTTTTCAATGAAGATAACTTTAAACTAGTCTTAACTTTAAAGAAATACACTCTATACATTGCTAATGTGGTAAATGACTATTCTAGCTGCAAATGTCTGGTTTTTGGTGCAATATCTACATAGGTGTATAGAGGCCCATTTCCAGAAACTATCACTCCAGTGTTCTAAGGGTACAATGTGTTTGCTCATTGGCTCAGAAGGCTAATTGATGATTAGAAAACCCTTGTGCAATCATGTTCACACGTCTGAAAACAGTTTAGCTCGTTACAGAAGCTACAAAACTGACCTTCCTTTGAGCAGATTGAGTTTCTGGAGCATCACATTTGTGGGGTCAATTAAACGCACAAAATGGCCAGAAAAAGAGAACTTTCATCTGAAACTTGACAGTCTATTCTTGTTCTTAGAAATGAAGGCTATTCCACAAAATTGTTTGGGTGACCCCAACTTTTGAACGGTAGTGTATAAGGCGCACCGGATTAGAGGGTGCATTAAAAACATCTAAAGGCTTAATGGCCACATGCGTGGAGAGCCCCTTTTAGCTCTTATTTCCGAAATTTGTGTACGCTACTGATTTGGGGTCTTATTGCCGCTTATGTGGACACTTATACTGCCATCTGGTGGTGTCAGAAGAGTATAACATACAACGGAATCTGGAAAAAAAAAGTGTAAAAATAAGAATTAGCATGTCACTAAACATTAAGTACACGTTTGTTACTTATGGACTAAGTACATCATATCATAAGATTATTCTTAGTTTTTATTCTATTTGGGGTCCAATAAGCCCAAATAGCAAAGACAAATTTAAAAAAGCATGTAAACAAACAGCTTGGGCCTTGTATTAAAGAAGTCATATTATTTTTATTTTTTTTCTACCGGTAAATGTAAAACACTTCCTTGTGGTCTACATAACATGTACCGTATTTTTCGGACTATAAGTCGCCGTTTTTTTCATAGTTTGGCTGGGGGTGCGACTTATACTCAGGAGCGACTTATGTGTGAAATTATTAACACATTAGCGTAAAATATCAAATAATATTATTTAGCTCATTCACGTAAGAGACTAGACGTATAAGATTTCATGGGATTTAGCGATTAGGAGTGACATATTGTTTGGTAAACTTATAGCATGTTCTATATGTTATAGTTATTTGAATGACTCTTACCATAAAATGTTACGTTAACGTACCAGGCACGTTCTCAGTTGGTTATTTATGCCTCATATAACGTACACTTATTCAGCCTGTTGTTCACTATTCTTTATTTATTTTAAATTGCCTTTCAAATGTCTATTCTTGGTGTTGGGTTTTATCAAATAAATTTCCCCCAAAAATGCGACTTATACTCCAGTGCGACTTATGTTTTTTTCCTTCTTTATTATGCATTTTCGGCCAGTGCGACTTATACTCCGGAGCGACTTATAGTCCGAAAAATACGGTAATGGTGGTTCTTTGTCAAAATGTTGCATAGACTATGTTTTACAGATCATCTTCAAGTCGCTTTCTGACAGTCTCTTCAGGATGCGCCGTTTTGTGGGCGGTCTTATTTACGGGGCTCACCAGTCTTCTCCCCGTCATCTTTGTTGTAGCGGTGTAGCGTGCAAGGACGGGAGTGGAAGAAGTGTCAAAAGATGGAGCTAACTGTTTTAATGACATTCAGACTTTACTTAAATCAAAAACGGAGCAGCATCTCCTCATCCGCCGAAAATGTGTTCCGTGAAAAACAGTCCGACCGTAACTCTCTAATAACTAAAGTTCCTAGGGTGAATAATGTAAACTCACTACACCGGTATGTTTTAGCGCTTTCATGGCAGATATAAGAACTTTACAGTACTTTATATTAGAAATGACAACAGGGGAGGATGAATGTCACATAACAAGAAGATAGAGAAAAAGAAGAAGCTTATCGACTACAGTGTCGGCATGGAATCCAAAGGTGGATGCGTGCAATTTTTCAGGACTTATGCAGATCCCAAATACAGATCAGCAGGTACTAGAAGGTAAGAAAAGCTGCTTTCGCATAATATTGCGAAACAAAACGGCAAATAAAATGTCTTACCTTATACACACACCACAATAACACTCGTATGTTGAAGCACAGTACAATCCATCAAGCGGTGCGGCTTCATAGCTTACCAAAGTCGTACTAAAACATTTTTTTGTGTAATGTTCTCTATTTTCAATGGAACATATAAAATGTTGGTGTTGTTTATTTGAGTCATATTGCAGTCTACGTATCTCTTGTATGTGACTGCCATTATATTGCAGTCTACACGTATCTCTTATGTTTGACTGCCATCTACTGTTCACACTTATCATTACACTATGTACCAAATAAAATAGTTTCGAGGTAGGTAAGCAAAACCCGGATGATTCCTTACATTAGGCACACCGGATTATAAGGCGCACTGTCGAGTTTTGAGGGGGAAAAAGGATTTCAAGTGCGCCTTAAAATCCTGAAAACACGGTACTTAAGTAACGTTTTGGATAAATTGTACTTGTCAGAGTAGTTTTAATGCAACATACTTTTTACTTTTACCTTAGTATATTTGAGAAGAAGAAACGCTACTTTTACTCGAGTTTAACTCCGATCGTTACATTTATATCACAATTATTTATAATGATCGATTATTGCAAAGACGTATTCTTATGACAGTGACCCTGCTTCCGGCACGCATGTCACGTGACTCTGTTTCACCAATCCAACGTAAGCAGTAGTGACGTTTGATTCCATTGCACCAATCAAACAAGCACAAAGTACAGCTATAGGAAGCTGGAAAATGTCAGTATTTTTTAAAATATATGATAAAGTAGAAAACTACTTGAATAATAAGTGTCAGAATGTTCCCAAAGAAGGATTTTAATTACGTGACATTACAGCACACTCCGGCTGTTTGAGAGAACTGCTGAACAGAAACCTCCTAAACAGTTGCCTTAAATAGCGATCTTTTTATATGTCTCTGATTAACATAATAACCACAAGTGTCTTGTAAACACATTAAAACATTACCAACAACACCAAAAAGCAGTGGAAAGTTGTACTTATCTGTTAGGTCCGTAGCTTGAAAGTTACTAACGCTCGCTTATTAGCATGTATATTCTCTTCTTCTTCTTCTTAATTTTATGAAAGATAAACAAGATTAAATGACCTTAACCGCCCCCTAGCGTACGAGAAGCACACTGCGTATGGCCAGCAGTCACATTAGAGATAAGAGCACGGAAACTACAATTTTTTATTTTTTATTGAACAACAAACATACATTTATAATTCACACAAAAGTCAAGGCACTTTCAACATCACGGAAAGAAAACAAAAGTAAATACAGAGAGTAATAATAATAAAAAATAAGAATAAATAAAATAAAAAGGCTACCTAAATCACTTTAAATCATACTTGCCAACCTTGAGACCTCCGAATTCGGGAGATTGTGGAGGGTGGAGGGCGAGTGGTGGTGGGGGGGTTAAGAGGGGAGGAGTATATTTATGGCTAGAATTCACTGAAATTAAAGTATTTCTTATATACTGTATGTATATATATATATATACATATAAATATATATATATATATATATATATATATATATATATATATATATATATATATATATATATATATATATATATATATATATATATATATATATATATATATATATATATATATATATATATATATATATATATATTAGGGATGTCCGATAATGGCTTTTTGCCGATATCCGATATTGTCCAAATCTTAATTACCGATTCCGATATCAACCGATACCGATATATACAGTCGTGGAATTAACACATTATTATGCCTAATTTGGACAACCAGGTATGGTGAAGATAAGGTCCTTTTTAAAAAAATTAATAAAATAAGATAAATAAATTAAAAACATTTTCTTGAATAAAAAATAAAGTAAAACAATATCAAAACAGTTACATAGAAACTAGTAATTAATGAAAATGAGTAAAATTAACTGTTAAAGGTTAGTACTATTAGTGGACCAGCAGCACGCACAATCATGTGTGCTTACGGACTGTATCCCTTGCAGACTGTATTGATGTATATTGATATATAATGTAGGAACCAGAATATTAATAACAGAAAGAAACAACCCTTTTGTGTGAATGAGTGTAAATGGGGGAGGGAGGTTTTTTGGGTTGGTGCACTAATTGTAAGTGTATCTAGTGTTTTTTATGTTGATTTAATTTTTTTATAAAATTAAAAAATGATACCGATAATAAAAAAAACGATACCGATAATTTCCGATATTACATTTTAAAGCATTTATCTGGACATCTCTAATATATATACACACTTTATATATATATATATATATATATATATATATATATATATATATATATATATATATATATATATATATATATATATATGTATATATATATATATATATATATATATATATATATATATATATATATATATATATATATATATATATATATATATATACACACATATAATACAGCACACAGTAATGAAAACACAGTTGTTAACTGTACTGTACTTGCTGCTTACTTAAAAAAAAGAAAAAACACTTACCTTTCACTATTTGAGTAGCCTTTCTTCTGCCATTTGAGTACTGGCAAGTGATCCCTGAATCCGGGAACATATCCTTCACAGATTTGTTGAAAAACATCCGCAAATGAGAACGGGATGTTTCTTGCAGCTATCAGCATAGCCATCTTTGTCTCGGCATATGTTACACCCTCGGGTCTCCATTTTGCAAGGTGGCCCATAATACTGGGCTGTGACCCGTGCTGCGTTGCTGCCGCCTTGTGCTTCTCTGACCGTTCATGAGTGACTATATCCGTTCGGCCACCGTGTTATGGGTTATAGATAAACCTACGGATAACGGAGACATATATAATAGTCTCCTTTTCAGGTGAGAGAGGACGCTAAAGGCAGTGCCTTTAAGGCACGCCCCCAATATTGTTGTCCGGCTGGAAATCGGGAGAAAGGTTGTCCCGGGAGATTTTCGGGAGAGGCACTGACATTCGTGAGTCACCCGGAAAATTTGGGAGGGTTGGCAAGTATGCTTTAAATGTTTTTAACAAGGATATCAATTTAATGGCTTTTGTAGTCTTAATCATTCTCCAAGATTAGATTGATAATTGTAACCCATTAAGCTAATTAGAAAATATAGGCCTTACTTACCGTACGGAAACTACAACTTCCCATGTCGCTGTGAAAATAGAAGAAACTGAATTATTTGACAAATCGATTGGTATCAGTCTTTTTATTTCGTTAAAATGTTCAGTATCTCCTACCCCTGATGCATGAAATAAAGTACATGATTAAAACAAGTCAAAGCAAACACAACCTGCTCTTCACTGATCCTCCCTTTATGAGTCCTGATCCTCATCATTAACGTTCCTCAACAGCTTCATATTGTTGGATTATGTGGGATTTCCTGATCGCTCACTTTGTCAAATAAACAAACATCACTTCTTCCTCACTGACGGTTTTCAGGGTTCTTGTTGTAAATTTGTTTTTATTTTTTTTCACAACTTATCTATCTGCAAAAGGTGAGTCAACGTGTCATTAAACCCTATCAACCCTTACACTACATTGGAGATTTTTTTTTGTTTTTGCTCCTTTTTCGCCATTTTTTTTTTTATCTCATTCTATTTGGAATATGTTTTCCAAAACAGTTTTTTTAATGTTAGATTGTAAAATTTGTAGGCCAATCAGATGTTGGGAATTCATTCAAACCTAACTTGTCCTATGTTAGCATGCAAACCTTTTAGCTAATGTTGCAGGTGTACACCTCAAATAGTTTGTTCTTTTATGTATGCTAACCAGGCACGTGCACACATAGGGCCCTATGGGTGCTCAAGCCCCTGCCCTTTTTTGCCTCGTCTTAAAAAGTGCCCTCTGCCTGTGTGTTGTTTTTTTTGTTTTTTTTTCCTTTAAACAACATTAATAAATTCCTGTCAGAGATGTAAAAAAAAAACAGCGGTACAAAAACTCCACGTTTTCTTGTAATACCGGGTTGTTTGAGCCTGCCGCTTTCGCCAGAGAGAGCGAGAGAGGGCGAGTGAGTGTGTAAGTGAGAGGAGAGAGAGCCAAGTTACTGCGCCCCTGAGACGTGACAGTGGAGCAACTTGAACCTGTGAGTTATGGTCTAGTCGCCGTCCACTTATTCAGCATCTAATATGGGTAATATTTCAGAAAAACGCTGTATTATTCTATAAGTCAATGTGTCAGCTTCTGTTTTTGCCGGACGCCGGAGCACGGCGCATCAATGGAGCACGGCACATCAAGTCCGCACAGAGCAGAGCTGATCGTGCGGGACAGGAAGTAGTGAACAAAATACAAAATAAAACACCGGGTTAATTTTCAAAATAAAATGTACTGTGTTTACGGCGGATCACATTTTTCTCACAGTAGAGTTTTAGATATAAAGTTTATTGTGACTTTGCTATTACTGTGGGTTAACAAAAATAATAATAATGATAATAATAACAATAATAATAACAATAATGATAATAATAATAATTCTTATTATTATTATTATTAATAATAATAATAAGTTCAGCATTCTGGGGATATAAGATGTAGGTTATCTGTTAGGAATATTACCATCTGTATTTAAACTTGATTCATGTTGATTATGCCTGCAGCACAGTGCCATAAAAAGAAAGGATACAGCCCTACTGGCCCCTGGTCAATATTTTTGTCCCTGTATTGCGTTTCAGTTGTTTAGTCTGAGCATTAAGTGGGAAAGACCATAAGTTACAACTTGATGGTGTTTTCATCGAGTTAAGGGAAGAAGGACAGATTTTCACATTGAAGTTTTTTCCATTTGGGTATTTATTTTTGTATTTTTTTTTCAAAGTTCATGTTGCACTGTTCAATGTTCAATATTAAAGTGCTTATCTTTAACAATAAATAGCCTAATAATAAACCAGTGTTTTGTTGCTTTTCATGTCTTCCAAGCCTATGATAATGTGAATTAACTCATTATGACAATAATTTGTTGACACAAAATAAATGGCAATCACTTTTACCTACAAAGGACACACAGCTAAGTAGTTAGCTTCCTATTAGCAAATTTAATTTTACATTAATTTCCATATTGTGTAAAGGACCAAAAAAAAAATTCCTGCCCTTTTCTGACTTTGAGCCCCTGCCCCTTTATAATCATGTGCACGTCCCTGATGCTAACTGTTAGCATATAACTCTTTGAGACATCTCTCTTTAGTGTATCCCTTTCAAAATCTTGGGGAGACTGATCGACGCTCGTGTCGAACCTGCTATCGATCCACTGCTCCCTCAAGAGCAAGCTGGATTTGGGCGCGCAAGATCAAGCGTGGATCAAGTTACTCTCCTGACTCAAGAACTTGAGGACAGCTTCTCGGCCTACAATAAAGCAGCTGCTGTGTTTGTTGATCTTACATCAGTCTACCATACCGTTTGGCACAGGCACATGGTCTCTTTGATCCCGGAACTCGTCCAAAACCGCAGTTTCACCCTTACCACTGGTGATGGCCCAAAAAGCAGGTTGCGATGGCTGAGAAATGGCGTCTCAGGGATCAGTCCAGGCTCCCCTCTTGTTTAACATCTACACATATGATCTGCCAGTAACAACTGACAAAAAGTTTGCATATGCAGATGACTTGGCAATTATATATACT